>NW_009708772.1:0-32460 GCF_000703405.1 Apaloderma vittatum | reverse complement strand
GGGAAAGATGATACGAAGCAAAATTTAGTGGAATGGCAAACTTGGTCTGTGCTATGTGTGAATGTCCTAACACTTAAGGTACTTATTTGATAGCTCCGGAGGATGTAGTAATAAGGCAACACCCTTTTCCTCCTGGGACCTACTTATTCACTAATGGTCCTGGAAATTATGTAATGTAAACTACCTTGCCAGCTCTTCATTGCTGGGGGAATTTCCCTTACAAAACCATTTATCAGAAAAGCAGTTAATCTAAGTACCCAACGTAATTCTAATGGACACCGATGTAAGCAACCATGATGATCCTATGATAAAACTGGTTAAAAACTCTTATAATGTGTATGAACTAGGAATTTGAAAATTGAAAATTGAAAAGATAACTTTAGCTTTTCTATATCAGTGAATTATATTACTTGTTTCTGAGGTGAAATGGTCTATAGATTTTGGTTAAAAGAACATCATTAATAGGAGCATCAATGTGGTTTTTTATAATGATATCAGTTTGATACCCCAAATTTCATATTAAAATGTCTTTAATATTCACTGGTTATTTTATACCGTATGGAGCAAACTACATTGACCTTGTAATAAAGAAGTGGAGAGGTGTTAATAGGACTGAAATGTTAATAGAGTAAAAATAGAAGACAGATTTTTTGGAAGTGATTTCCCATAAATCAGTACCAAGTCATAAGTTTACCATTCAGTGAGCAGTTCATATCCAGTGCCCGGATGAAGAGCTCTTGCTGTTCTGAATGCTCACAGGTACTAATCATCTTGTAATAATGAACTGATTAGGTAAGAATGAGCAGAAACATTTAAGTAGGTAATTTTATCATGTGACTTATTAAAAATTTATTTCTTCTCTTCAAAACAAGAATGTAAAAAGAAAATGTCAAGTAAAAAGAAAATGTCAAGTTAAAAGAATTTGACAAATTCAAAACTCTTTGAAAATCAGCATTTGACACTGTCCCACATGACATTCTTGTCTGTAAATTGGAGAGACATGGATTTGATGGGTAGACCACTTGGTAGATAAGAATTTGGCTGGGTGGTTGCACTTAAGGTGTTGCAGTCGACAGCTCAATAACCAAGGGGAGACCAGTGATGAGCCAGTGATGAGTGATATTCCTTTGGGACCTGCACTGGAAATGGGGCTGTTTAACATATTTATCAGTGACATGGACAATGAGATTGAATGCACCCTCAGTGTGTTTGCTGACAACACCAAGCCGTGTGGTGTGGTCAGCACACTGAAGGGAAGGAATCTTAATAAGCTTGAGAGATGGGCCCATGCAAACCTCATGAATCTCAGCAGGACCAAGTGCAAGGCCCTGCACCTGAGTCAGGGCAGTCACAAGCACAAATACAGGCTGGGTGCCCAACAGATTGAGAGCAGCCCTGTAAAGAAGAACTTGGGGGTACTGGTGCATGTAAAACTGAATATCAACCATCAGCCTGCACTTGTGGCCTAGAAAGCCAGTCGCATCCTGTGGCCGGCAGGCTGAGATAGATAGGCAATTCTCCCCCTCTACTCTCATGATACCTCACCTGAAGTACTGTGTTCAGCTCTGGGGCTCCCAACATAAGAAACACACAGACCTGTTAGGGAGAGTTGAGAGGATGGCCACAGATGATCAGGGGGTTTGAGCACCACCCCTATGAGGACAAGCTCACAGCTTTGGGGCTGTTCAACCTGGAGAAGAAAAGGCTTCAGGGAGACCTTATAGGGGCCTTCCGGTATTTAAAAGGGAAAGAAGGTGAATGACTTATTATCAAGGAGTGGGGTGATAGGACGAGGCATAGTCATTTCCAACAGAAAGAGGTTAGATTTAGATTAGATATTAGGAAGAAATAATTTTCCGTGAAGCTGCTGAGACACTGGAACATGTTTTCCAGAGAAGTTTTGGAAGTTCTGTTTACCAGTAATCAGATTTAGTGAAAATATTGCAACAGTAGCTCAGTGAAATTGCTGATAAGTGAGGATTTTGCACAACGCTTTCCTACACATTTCTTCCTTGGCCACGTATTCCCTAAGATATTAAATTTAAGAAAAAATTAATTTCCACAATGGGAAGTTAAATCATAGGAGATCTGTAGCAATGCTGAAGAAGATAACACATTTATTGCATATTTATAACAGTCTATTGCTGCCTCTTAAAATAATCCTCACATTGTATTTTTCTTTTCAAATCTGCTTTGACAAACTGCAAAAGAATGACTTTTTTTAATTACTAAAAGCATATCTCTAGCACCAATTAGTCATGTATCTTGTATCTACAAAAGAATTATTTGATGGTGAGCTTAGCATAGTAAAAGGAAATGTGCTTTAAGTAAGTGGTTCAGTTAGAGAGTGAAAAAGATGAGAGTTTTAACCCCCCAGAGATGATGACCTGGGCTGAAACAAAGAGATTGGCTGCATAACAGCTAAATTATGCCCATCTACTAGAAGTCAAGGTCCATGCATTATCAGGAAGGTGCTTTACATAAATGTAATTCTTTTATGGCAGATGTGATACAAGCCTCTTCTTTTGTCATTTTGTAATAGAGTAGTTTTTGTTGTGGCTGTGCTTCAAGTTCACCTCAAAGATGAAGATAAACTTACAGTGTAGGTATCTCAGAAATCTTGCTCTTATGGATGGAATTTTGACCTCATCTTTCCTTAGTACTATGAAAATTTGTTGAAATATAATATAAAAAGATTTTAGGCTTTCTAGATATCTAGTTAGAAAAAATTAAGTCACTTCAATCTTCTATATGTGCAAGTTTAAAGAAAAAGAAATTAGGAAGTAAATCAACCAAACAATGAGCCAAACAAGAAAACTAGTGTGCAAAACCTATAAACACCAAAAATCTCGCCCCTATTGTTTTACTTATTTTTTTCCATGATCTCCATTTCTACCTGTATGTACTTGAAGAAAGAAAAAGAAAGAGAATGTGTTTTAAATAAATCAATATTTGCCAAGAAAAAAAAGCACTTTAAAATAATTAGCGTATTGTACAGGTGGTAGGTATGATGACACATGGACGATAGACGACGAGGGTCACTTCAAAAGCACTAATAAAAAAATTACATACATGTTTCTTCCTAACAGTATTTGTGTTTAATTTCATTCTGCTTAACTTCAGTTTCCTTTAAACACTTTAATTTAGTCACTTGCATTAATTTAGTCACTTCCACTATTGATGGAGACGTAAGTATCTCCAGAGGATGATCCATTCCATCTCTCTCAATTTTTTTCTGGCTTTTCTTTAACTATGAAAGAGGTTTCATCTGAAAATCAGTGCCTAGCTTTTACCTTGGACTAATTGCTGAACTTTTAGCTTAGATATCTGATTTCCTGTAGGACAGATCATTTGAATGAATTGCAGGGAGCAAATATTCTAATCCAGTATTTTTGTAATTTACACCATTTTTCAACTATTTTTTCAGTATGATTTAAGATATTGGCATGATCAAATCAAAAGTGAACAATAAGGAGAAGATTCACAGCTGATCTGAACAATGCCATAAGTCTGGAGAAAAGTATTGAGTCCTGATACCAAGACTACAGAGATAGATTGTAGGAGGTGATTATTTCCCTTCTTCCAGGGACTTTATCGGACAATTTGCTTTACATCCAAACTTTTCCACTCATATACTTGAAATATTTTTTGGTCTTACTTCATGCTGCACTTTGGTCATGATTAGCATACTATGCTGATATATATGCTTTTGCCTATGATTCAAAGGATAACAGTATTGTATTTGTAAGAATAGTAGAAATAATAAATCACTGACAGGACTGAATATCCTCCATGAAGAAATTAAAAAAAAAATGAGTAAGTAGCAATTGTTAAAATATCATCATTTAATCACATACAGCATTTAATCACAATTCCCACAGAAAAAGTGACCTTCTCCAAAATTATAGAAATACTGCAAGAAAAACATAAACAAATGCTAATTCCTTTTAAAATCTGTATAGGTATATTCCAATTGCATTACAACACATTAAAATAAAGACTAGTTTCAAAGTAGGGTATCTTCCCTTTCAAATACTGTCTGATTCTTCTCCTATTTTATGATACCCTGGTTGGATGTTTTTTCCTTACAAATGTGCATCAATTTCTGTATCAGAGATAAAATACAGCAGCAATAGTCAATATATACAAATTACAGGTGATTTTCCAGTTAGGCTGGGCTATATCCTAGGAAGTAGAAAAGTGTCTATCATTTTGATCTTTGTGTGAAAATCTCCATTAATTTCTAACTCAGGACTCTGAAATGACTTCAGAATAAGATTGTTAAGAACTGCATGAAATGTCAAGTATCTTTTTCAACAAGATTTCTCAGAGACATGGTCTAATATAGAGTCAATCATCATAACCTACATTGAGCCTGTGACACACCGCACAAACCGTCAACATGGAAGGATGCACTTCCATTTCCACAGTTTCACGTTTAAGGAGATATCTAAACTTGAACAATACTCTTATGAAGAGCTAAGTAATTAGTAATTCTGTTGTTTGCGTAAAGCATGTACCTTTGATGTGATTTCAGGATTTTGTTAGGCAGGATCTTTACAGTCTGAGAAATAGCTGGTAGGTAATGTGACAGTCTGTAATCATATTACACAAGAAATGTGGAAAAGGGAGACTTTTTTCTGAAGTCCTTAAAGGCTAAAGCCTTCAGATGGCCTAAGTGAGTTGCTAACATAATTTATGCTTTTATTAATGAACAAACTCAGCCAAGACATGTAACTATAGCACTGCAAATTTGCAAATAATCATGTGTCGTATAAGCCTGTATAATCTCTTCCTTTGTGACTTTCATTAACACATTCACTTTGAGTCTCCAGTGGCTGAGATTTTTGCTTGCAAAAGGGAAGTTAATACAATGGGATGTCTGAGCTCTAAGTCTCATTGCAAGCCTCTTCTCACCATTTAGGTCATATTTGAAAATAGGACCCAGGCTCCTAAGTTTCTTAGTAACTCTTGAAAATATTGGTCATTGTGTGGGTTTTTTGTTTTGTTCAGGGTTTTTTGTGGTGGGTTTTTTTGACTATGCTACATTTCTACAGTGACTTGTTTTCATTCAGATAAAATGAGATCTAAAAGATCCTGTTATTCTTCTTATATTTACTTTTTCTTAAATTATTCTTTTCCATTCTTCTCAAATATATAACTTAGAAATCATAGAATTGTAGAATTATAGAATCATAAAAACACAGAACAGTTTTGGTTGGAAGACACTTTCAAAACCATTGCGTCCAACCTTTGTCCTAGTCCCATCAATACCACTAAAACATGTCCCTCAGCACAAACTCTCCCCGTCTCTTAAACACCTCCAAAGATGATGACTCAACTACCTCCTTGGGTAGGCTGTTCCAATGCCTGACAACCCTTCCAGTGAAGAAATTCTTCCTAATATCCAATTTTAATCCCCTCTGTGCAACTCAAGGCCATTTTTTCTTGTCCTAACACTTGTTACTTGAGAGAAGAAACCAACCCTCGCCTCACTACAACCTTCTTTCAGCTTCCTCTTCTCCAAGCTAAACAGACCCAGATCCCTCAGACGTTTCTCCTATGACATATGCTCCAAATCCTTTACTAGCTTGGTAGCCACCTCTGTACCCTCTCCAGCACCTCAGCGTCCCTCTTGTAGTGAGGGGCCCAAAACTGGATGCAGTACTTGAGGTGAGGCCTCACCAAAGCCGAGTACAGAGGAACGATCACCTCCCTGTCCTGCTGACACCACCATTCCTGATCCAGGCCAGGATGCCGTTGGCCTTCTTGGCCACTTGGGCACACTGCTGACTCCTGTTCAGCCGGCTGTCCACCAACACCCCCAGGTCCCTCTCTGCCTGGCAGCTCTCCAGCCACTCCTCCTCAAGCCTGTAGCGCTGCTGGGGATTGCTGTGGCCGAAGTGCAGGACCTGACATCTGGCCTTATTGAAACACATGTGATTGGCCTTGGCCCAGTGATCCAGCCTGTCTAGTTTCCTCTGTAGAGCCTCACTACACTAAAGCAGATCAACACTTCCACCTAGCTTGGTGTCATCTGCACATGCACAGGTATGAGCATACACAAACCACAGTTTAAAAATGGATTAAAATATCTGCCAGCCAGACAAAGGCACTGAATAAAACCATCTGAGATGCTTTTTCTTGTTTTCCATAGTGTTAGTCTACAGCAGTGATTTAAAGCTACAAATCAACATATAGTGCAACAACCAATTGCAATTGTTTTATTTGTTTTTCCTTTTAAAAACATTTCTTATTATGATTTTACAACTCATCTTTCCTGTCCTTCTGTTACCCAGAAGATTCTCCAGCTACCGTGCTCAGTCAATGAGTCATGATATCAAATAACCATGGAGTGCATCAGCATAAAATATAAATTCCAGTTCAGGTAAGAAAGCTTCAATTTTCTATTTACTCCAGTTTTCATCCTTTTCAGAATATGTAGTTAGCAAATTCTTGTTTATAGTCCAGGATTTTGTTCAGTTTTGCCATTAATACTCAAAGGATGATAATCTGTTCACTCTACTGACGGACAGCTAACTATTCAAGGACATAGTGCATGCAAATGTGTTTCGCAGATCAAGCTGAACAGAAATCAATTAAGAAAGAAAATAGGGGAAAATACTAGTATAGAAGTCTAGCAGCCACACTAGTTTCCCCTAACTGAGCATGATGCATATTCAGAATCTTCATGGCCATATTTACATAGACTTCTGAACATCTTATTTCAACTCCTTGTACTTCAGAATTACTTGCTGAGCAGAATTACTTTTCCTTCTAATTTCCCAAGAAAAAGACCCTCTCTGCCAGGGATGATTTTATTGCTTTCACAAGAAATCTACTGCTGTGCCAGTTTGAAGATGGTGCTTTCTTTCAGGGCAAAAAAAAACCCAAACCCAACAAGACCCCTAAGTGAATTCAGAGTAAATGATATGGTAGCAGACACATGAATCATTGAGATTAGATATGGGTGGAATTACATAATCAACTTCAGTAAATTTTCACTTTTTTTCTACTAAGTCACTAAGCTCTTTCTTCCAAATATTCTGATTGGTTAAGAAGTCTTCCACTCACCTAAATACTTTCAATTATGGCAACAGAAGGAGTGAGTGTTAAGGGGCATGTAATTATGTCTGTAGGGAAGAGGACATGAATATTGGTCTTGGATTACTATGATTGTTCATTCAATTTAGAATTGAACAGGACTTAATAAGCAAAGCATTAAGAAGAACTGACATCTTCATTAAAGACTTTTTCTTTTTTGTATCTTTTGGTAGTCTAATCTATGTGGCAAATGGAGAACGTGAATTGGATGTTTGTCAGAAACTCAGAAAAAAAGTAGAAAATTGTCTAGCATCTCTCCAATTTTACAGAAACCAGATCTGAAGCCATCTTTCTGCTTACACAACTCCTTTAGAAACATAATTTTATTTTGGTTTTAAAATGTCCTTTTTTAATACTTATTCACTGCTTTCTTAATATGAGATCTGATTGTGGGAGTGTCATGAACTAGACTGGAATAATCTAGACAAGAGAATTCTAATATCCAGCCCAGTGGCTTTCTGCTGAGAGGCACATCAATAAGACTGGAGCACACTGTGCTGGCTCCCTGAAATAATTGACACTCAGCACTCATGGTGTGGGTTGATCACAGAGTAACAAGAATTTATTTAGAGTTTCAAGCTATACAGACACTACAGTCCTCACATTATTTTCAAGGAGAAACTTTTCAGAGTACATATCTTAAACCAGGGAATCTGTTTGCACTACCTTTGGAGTAACATCTCTTAAGTCTCTTAAAAAGTAACATCCTTTTTTTTTTTATTTCAGAGAGTGATTGTTCAAGAGCAGCCAGAGTCAGCCTTATGGGATACACCAGACTGATCAGTGTGCTTCTAACATACAACTGCTACCAGGACATTTGAGAGTCCTGGAAACTACAGAAGGAAAATAAATTGTCTGGGAGCCAGTCCATATTCCCATCTCCTACGAATAAACTCTTTCAGAGCAGTGTGGATCATGTACAGCAATTCATCATCTATTATTCCCTAACTTCCATGTACAACATGGTGCTTCCTCAGACGTCGTCTTTTCCTGAACAAACTGAATCACTTTCTTCTTCAATGTAGTTGCTATTAACATCACTCACCATCCCGACCAACACCTGGATTGGGTAAAGCCATGACCAGTGATGTTTTCAGCATTAACACTTCCTGACAACTTTTTGTTTGTCCCTGTTTTCAACCAACTCTGGTTTATATATACCAAATAACCCAAAACCAAGGCATCTTAAGAGAGAAGAGGGAATTGCTTTTAAACCATACAAAAAAATGTTGTCACTTTGCTCGTTTCAAACCGTAAAGCTGCTAAATGTGTTTTCAAGAAAGTTGCTCACGTGGATCTGTATGGAGAAGTCTGGATTTATACAGATAGCAGTGGGTCTGTGAGTGTGACAGGCACCATTCCTTATAGTGTGTTTACATGCTCTTCCTATGACGTGTCTGAAATGATTTTCCTCTGCATTTTCACTCTCTTCAAGAATGGAGTATAAAAGCATTGTCTGTGTTTGTATATGTCTGTTCTGGAAGTCGAGGTGCATGCAGCATACACGTGTGCTCCCATAAAATAAAATGCAGCTGATAAGTCTAAATATAGGCATAATGGCCTTGACAGTGTCTCTTTCAAGATGTGATGCTTCACTTCATATCCATTATATTAATCCCTTTGTTCCCATAAGTATTATATTTATTATCTGTCCCTGGGAGTTACTCAGGCACATTTCTTGGTCACTCAGAAATTCAAAAAGTTATTGATCTCATATAAAAACTCTCCTGAGGCACTTGCATGAAGCAGTCTTCTAAAGGAGGTTATAAATAATGTACTGCATAGTAGAGATCAGGTGCTTTATTGGCTTGAATACCTTTCAAACCAGATGATCTAAGGAAATTATTGGATGACAAATTCTCAGGAAGAGATATTACACATTCATTAGCTTAATTTCACAGCATCCATGCAAAGGTTTTATTCACTTCCCATTCCTGCAACATTTGCACCCAGCCTTCTTTTGTTCATTAGAAGCTCACGATCTGACTGCCTGACAAGACTGTGCAAGACAGCCTAATATCCAGCTTTTGTAACCTTGTCACAAATAGCTTACTAAAACAAATTAAGCTCCTAAGGCTTCATGTAAATTATTGTATTTCAGTAGGAGCTAGTCCACTTTGTATACCTTGTCTATTAAAATAGCATGATTTTTTAATATCTTTTGTAACTGACAGAAAAATCTCTGACACAATTATATTGTGGGTTTTTTTCTTTTATTTATTTCATGGGGAATTTTAAAGGGACTGTTTAATCATAATTAACTAATAATAATAATAATAAATTCTATTCATAACATATATCTATATAACAAGGAGTAACAATAACATGTTACAAAATCACCTCATTCTACCTGTAGATGAATCTGATCCAAATATGTTGTTATAGATTCAATGGCTCATGTTAATGGGGATGTTGTCTTAAATTTTTCTGAAGAAGGATGGATACTCTTTATTTGAAATTATTAATGACATATTTTTTACGATGAAAAAATGACTAACTTCTTTTCTAAGGGTCTTAGAAATTAAGCATAATGCATCTACTGGATATGGCTTTACACAATGGATTAAAGCAGAGTTTAAAACAAAGGTATCCTTCTGATATTTTTATAGGTATTGTTAAAAGATTTTTTCTATGCCATAGTACTTGAGTTGACTTATTTAGAGTAGATTAATTATTACCTGTAAGTTCAATTCAGTGTTATAAATTGAGAATGCTTGCATGTTTTGAGTAAATTTTGAATTGTAAAGTAAAATTAGATCTGAAAAAATAATTTGTAACTGTTAATTTGTTTGACACATTTTGCCTTTTCTTTTGTTTGAAGATTATCCCCCCCACAGATATAAAAAGCACATATCTTCCATGAATAATTATTGAAATTGCCTAGCAGCAATTTTTCAAAACCTTTCATATTTAAAATTCGTGATGTGTTGGTTAATTTTGATTGCATCCTTGGGTTGCCTGCTGTTCCTGTCATTTTCCTCAGGACATGCATTGCAAAAGCACTCCTTTTGCTATTACTTAATTATAACTCAAATGTTACAGGATCAAAGCCAGTAATGTACTGTGTCTGCTTTTGCTGCCTCAGTTTAAACTGAGTGGTGACTGTCGTTTTAATGTGACAATATACAAGGCAACATGGAAAAATATTTCTTAAATATATTTTAGATTATTATAAAGCAGTTGTTATTATCTATCTTTTATTTGGTATCATTTTAATTCACTTTGAAGTATGCTTTTCGCCCCATACCAACGATAAGTTTCTTAAAAAATATTTCTGTTGAAGTGACCATGACAGCATTAGGCTGTTTTATAAAATTATGGTCTCGGGAACTGTCAAAACTGATATTTTTTTCTCAATGAAGTACTGTTTTTTCCATATAGTTGCAATCACACCTTCCTAAACAGAATCTTTTCTGTAACATCATGATCAAACGCTGTTACTCTTCTTTTCTGTTGTAATTTAATAAACATTTAAAGTATTTTAAACCTTACTGCTCCTAGCCTCAGATTAACACCAACACAGAGGTTTGATTTACTTTGTGGCAAACCACATCAAGATGACTAAACCAAAAGAATAAGAGCTATTATGTTTTTGTTGGCATAGTTTACAGCTGGATCTGTTCCCTGAATAATTCGATGGTTAGCCACTGAAATACTTTCGCAGTACAGAGAAGCAGAAAGACAAGAGATGGGAGGAAATGACTGTTGGTGAAAGGTGAGGCAGACTGTTTCTCTTAGAGCATTATTTTATTCCAGTGTCATTTTATTCTTAAATTGTTCGCTGGTCCTCAGTGTGAAATGCCAGTATTGTTGCTTGGGAGCTGTTGTCTACTGGTAGGCTCATATGACCTTAAAAGTAAAAATTAAGCAGTAGACTTGTTTTAGTATGCAGGAGAGGGTATAGTGTAAGGATTCATGTCAATCAGCTTTGAATGTCTGCCAGGTACAGAGTGAGATTCTCCTGAGCTGAAGATGCTAGAAGTGAATACTCACAGACATACTGGGTGTCTGAGCTTGCACTGACAGCAACGCAGATGAATGGCTGAGGATCTTTTGCCTGACTGTAGACACCTGAAATGCTGCTTGAAACATCCTAGAGTACTCTGCTGATACTCCAGAAAGACACGTGGATTTTGTGTCCATAGCTTCCAGGCCTGGCAGGATGTCTGATACTCTAGGGAGTTCAGAGGATTCATTTGTGTGACAGATGTAAGTTATTTTAGGTTTGATATGAGTCTCATCCATGATTTCTCTATCTAGTCAAGACTGTTTTCATTTCCAGTAAATAGATTCACTTTACAGTATGATTTATCTCTTGTAAGACAAAATCTAATACAGGTCAAGTGAACTGTGTTCCCCACTGATTGCAGAGGTATTCTAGACAGCTAGCTTGGAGGTCAAATTGGGTGAGAAAAACGTGACATGTCCTTTTAGGAGGAGTATCCTTGAGTATGAAAAGTATCCTTTGAGTATGGAAAATAGTAAAATCACATATTCTTTCCAGCATGTTGTAACAGTACTCTTTATATTTCAGATAGTTATGTCTCAACTCTCTGAAACCAAGTTATTCATACAGGAACAGGTGACTAGCTTCAGGCACACACATTAAAACATGCTTGACTTGATATGAAAAATAAAAGCCTCAGAACCAACCTCTTAATGATGTGACTACCCAGCCACTGAAAATAGAGCAGAATAAGGCATCCTGTAATTATTAATCAGTTTAACCTCCTCTAGTGAGAACGAAAAACTCAGGGACTTCTGGCTGAGATGGCTACTGTCTCTTCTGAAGTTTATGTTCAGGAAATAATAATAATAATACCCTTACTTCCTGCCCCTCTTGGCCTAGAAGCAAGGGATCAGCCTTTGAAACACCTAGCAGTGCAGGCACAAAGGCTGTCACACCTATCTGCAGCTGTAGTACCTTGCGTATCCAAAAGATTTTACAGGTGGAAAAGAAGACATAAAGCTTTTTGTGGTGCCTCAGTGACTGTCAGTGTTCCTAGGGGTCATATTCAGCATCTAATGAGGTGTTTAGTTGCAAATGGCCCTAGTGACAGTCAAGTCCATAAAACATATATTAACAACAATAACAAGCTATAAATTAGAATTAATTTTCCATTTCTCTTTGAATGTATTCTAAAGCAATTTTAAATTGGTGCCTGCTGATATTTCAAGCCAATTACTGACTAATACAATGTTTTAATTGCAGTATTGTTGAGACAACTGAAAGGAATCCAAGCATAATAGTTTGTGTCATTGCTTTGTTAAAAATAACCATAGTATCATGAGATTTGGTCTCAGAACACTGCTGTTCAAATTGTCAAACATTTAGAAGGATCTTGTGTGAGACCAGAAATGTTATGTAGGCCGGGAGTGGACCATTTATGTGGTTACACATTTAGAAAGCCAAGTCATATTTGGACAATTTCCTTAAATGTCAGATGGCAAGGGAAGATACAAGTAGTCTGTCTGAAAACTTAATCTTTGGATAGATAAAATTAAGTTTAGTTCATGATATCAGATGAAAATTATTTCTTACTGTAAAATATAAAACTGAGCAAGAGTATAAATACAAATAGCTACTTTTGTCTGCTTTATGAGATGGTATTCTAATATAGAGAATTCTTTGTTCCATAATGAAATTGTTGAAGAAGAAAAGTCTATAAAAATATGCGATACATGTGACAATTGTCTTCAAAATACTTGAAACGTTATGGAGACTTCAGCCATTAAATGGTGCCATAAAAATATTCAATAAAGTATCTAAGTTACACACTTAATGTAATAATGTGAGAAACAGACTGCCTCACCAGTGCACTCAAGACATTTTGATATAAAATGCAAGCCTTTCCTTTGCAGAGGCACATGTTACACCCCCAATAATCTGTATGATCACTTACTACCCAACCATGTTTTTAACATTTTTCTAAACACTATTTCAAGGAATGTTACCATCATTCTCTTACTTTTCCACTTCCTTGTCTGTAAAACATACTGGAAAATCCAGTATACTTAGAGGGAAGCTTATAGATCAGAGCTAATGGTTCATATAAATTTTTCCAAAGTTTATTTTTTTAAGACGTTTACTTTTTTTACCTGATAAATAATTCCCTAAATGTTTTATCATTTGTTTCAACAAATGTTACCATTTTATAAGTGCTAATATTTGACGGATAAAAACATTTTAATATAAGATAATAGCATAAATATTACAATTAATTTAATCCTGAAGGAAATACTATTATTTTAACCTTTTTCCTCAAACTCTGTCTTGAGAGGAAATAATAAAAAATAATGTAATATGAAAAATATTCCTGGAACTGAAATGCTGAAGGAATTAAAAAAGAAAACATGAATTAAAAAATAGTGAAGCACTTAAATTTGAATTGGTTAAATTATGAAAAGCACATCTTTGTAGGACCAGAGTCTCTTCTACAAAATGAAGTTCGAATACAACTTTTGGTCACTGTCTCTTGAGAGCGTTATGGCTGCACTATCTCTTCTGCATATAACATCACAGCCTGAGAAATCACAGCCTGAGAAAGCACAAACAGAACTGCAAGTTGTTCTTGGGCTGTAGCACCTATGTGGTGTGACAACACCATTACGCAGGCCTTAAGATCAAACTCAGGAAAAGGTTAGTACAAGAAATATTAGTATCTGTGTGGGTCACAATGAAATATTTTGCCTATATTATTCCAATAATGATGTTAGTTTACAAAAACTGTATCTTTAGCTGAAATTACTGCTTGATTTTAATTTGAACTTACTTATCAGTGTCAACTGCAGAAGTTGTTAACAGGATTCTTATTATGCTGTTGACATTAGTTATTTTTAAAAGTCAGCTGTTAAACACCTAATGACATTGAATAACATCTTTTTTTTCAAGACATTCTCGTGAGAGTTTACACAAGAATCCTATTCACTGGAAGGAAAGTGTAAGAGTCACAAAATCAGAATCTAAATTACTATGATAAATGCTATGATATAATCATAGAATCATAGAATGGCCTAAGCTGGAAGGGACCTTATAGATCATTTAATCCAGCCTCCCTGTCGCCAGGGACACCACCTCTGGACTAGATCAGGCAACACATGGGGACCGAACGGGAATTGAACCCGTGATCTTAGCGTTGTTAGCGCCATGCTCAACTGACTGAGCTCGGTGCATAACTATTTACACATGCTGGTTTAGCCCTCTGATATGTTCAGTGTATATTTTTTATAGACTTGAATAACATTCATTTCAAGAGATAATCTTACTCATTATCTTTGGCTCTTAGTGGTTAACTTTAATCAGATAAAGCTGTTCTCATCTAAGCTCATACTTAATGCATCATTTACATACAGAGTGAATTGGGTGTTTCTCAGTCATATTCTAGGTGTTGTTATTTCTCTCCATCTTCTATCTAGTCTGGAGTGACAGTACTACTAATCAGAAGCCACTACTTAGAAGCAACGGTTTTAGGATAACTATAATTCTGCATGTGAGTCAGTGTTCATATTTTAAATTTCCCTCTTATGAAACGAAAAAAAATGTGCAAAATTCTTGTGTTTTTGTTCTCACAGATCAACCACTGGCTGATATGAACAATTTTGTCTTCTACAGAAGAGATTTGATGCTCTTACTGGCTGTCGATATGAACTATTAGGAACCACTTCACAATGTGGTGGCTACAACACAGGAAATTAGAAAAGACAAGACCAAATAACTTCAGTCTCCATTAGACTTAAAATTTGGGGGTATATCTTTTCTGCAACATGCCAGATGCTGAAAGTGTGACTTTCTCCACAGCCAGCAGTTTAATCTGTCGCAATTTGTCTACTCCCAGATGTAACTGTGCCAAGAAGGATTACAAAGGACCACCACTGAAGTGCTGCTTGGCAAATTTGCTGGATTTGTATTTTTTATTATTTAATGTGCACAAGACCATGTAGGCTTCCACAAATTTTTTTGATTTTAATGTTTTGAATGGTTTTAATTCTGTATGTTTTATCTTTACAGCTATTTAAATCATTCAAGAGTTTGGAACTCTGGATGTTATTTTGAAGGTTATTGGTTAGCTGTGATTAATCACCTGGAATCACACTGTGTCATTTGTTTCTGGTTTCTATGATTCATGATTGCTTCTGTATGTGTTTTTATTATATAATTTCTCCTGTATATGACATTTAAAGCTGTCTTCCTATTAAAAATGTTTTCTAGAGACCTTCAACTCTTCAAGCAACAGCTTAAATTGAATAGTATGAAGAGGTAAGTGTGGCCAAAAAGATTTAGCTATAAAATAGAGTGGAAAGTCATAGAGTCTATTCTTTTTATTGTAGTTATTTCCACTTTTAAGCTACCATATACAGAATGAATGGAAGATATTTATAGTTTTATTTCATCAAGCCTTTAAACAGAGTGCAGATATCTTTCATTTCAGAAGCTGTTATATCCACAGCTTTTTTTGGTAACATTAATGAAATATAGTTGCTCTTTTGATAGAAATAGACACAAACTATGACCCTGTGCCAAAATACAAACCCTCAGCTATCAAATAGGTTTGCTCATCCAGCAATGACATGAAATGCCTGACTGATTTTTTTAACTGACTACAAACATGATTTTTAAGAAAACTTTGCTCTACAGCTGGCCTCAAGATTCTATATGTAAATCACTGATGGTTTTTTATTTAATGAAGGAAAGAGAAGCCTGGTAATTGTGGTATGGACTACTTCCAGACCAGCAAATCATTTTTTGGATTTTCATCGTGTCCTTCCATCTTTATATACGTCTTTTTTAAAAAAATGAAACTTATAAAAGCTGTCAATTTTTAAAGTTTTTAAGCACTATACTTTATTATTTTTTAATCTACTAGTATTGCAGATATTGCAAAATTCAGATAATTGGTAGTTGTTACATGTGGTTATTGCCATTAATTCCAAACAATTATTTCAATTGATGAACTGCTTTACTGTGTCGTGTATTTCACATAGATGTTAACACTTTTCAAACACAATGGTTGCTTTGTTAATTTTGTTTACAGCTCTCTGCCAATTTTCTCAGGTTGCCTTAGTGAATGCCTTTGAAATGTTTTGATGGTTCTTACTTCAGTGAATTTGGAAAACTGCCTGGTTTTTAATGCTAAGAATGAAGCTTTAAAAATTATACAAGTCAGGCTCCATTCACTGGGGGAAAAAAAAAAGAATGTTGACTTGTGAAAAAAATTTTGAAGCCCTGAAAACACATTTTAACCCATAAAAAACTTTAAGAGAACTTAGTTTAGTTTTGGATGTACTGTAGCTAAGTATTGATTTTGACATTTGATCCTAACACTGAATGTTTATAACATTTTCTGAAAAATAATATAACATGATTTAAGAGCTTGATTTATGTAGCAGAAGAGAGAGGGAAGAACCTTACTCCCAGTCCTTAGACAGCTACAGAAGGACTTGTACTACAGCAATCTGTGTTTAGGCATCTCTCTACAGGGTTTAAGCATAAGCTTAATTGTTTCCTCTATGTCAGACATACTTCTTCATTACTTTAACTTTTATATTTATGTCAGAATTAAACTGATCTGAAAACTGTTCAAGTGCACTATGAAGAGAACAGTCTTTATTATTTCACTATATTACTGTTGCCCCTCTAGTAATAGTTAATTGCAGTGTGCTGTCTTAGACTCTAATCTCTCTTTTCCTTCACACACACAGTCTTTTTCTCCATATCAAAACTTATCTCCCACTTCTTTTACCTATAGGTTGCCAAAACAATCAAAGATAGCTGGGAGCAATGGAATAATCTTTCAAGGCAAATAGCAGATCACAGGTAGTTTGAACACAGACTTTGGACATACGAATAGATAAATTTATATCAGTTCTAGTTGTCCTAAATTTAACGTAGTTACGAACATGTGACAAATACAAAACCAGAGAATGCATTGGGCTGAAGGGACCTCTAAAGGTCATGTACTTCAAACCCCCTGCAATGAGCAGGAAAATCTTTAACTAGACCAGGTTGCTCAGAGCCCCATCAAGCCTGACCTTGAATGCTTCCAGGGATGGAGCCTCCACCACCTCCCTAGGTAACCTGTTCCAGTGTTTCATCAACAACACTGTTAAAAACTTCTTCCTCATATCCAGTCTAAATCTACTCTCTTTTAGTTTAAAACCATTGACCCTTGTCCTGTCAGAAAAGGCCTCGCTAAAAAGATTGTCCCCATTTTTCTCATAGATTCCCTCTAAGTACTGAAAGACCACTCTAAGATCTCCCAAGAGCCTTCTCTTCTCCAGGCTAAACAACCCCAACTTTCTCAGCCTGTCTTCACAGAAGGGGTGCTCCAGCCCTGTGATCATTTTTATGACCTTCCTCTGGATCCACTCCAACAGATCTTTCTTGTGTTGAGGACTCGAAAGCTGGACACAACACTCCAGATAAAGTTTCATCAGAGCACAGTAGAGGGTCAGAATCACCTTTCTAAATCTGCTGGCCACATTTCTTTAAATGCAGCCCAGGATATGATTTGCCTTCTGGGCTGGAAGTGCACATTGTTGGCTCATGCCCTGCTTTTTTATCCACCAATAACTCCAAGTCCTCTTCCTCAGGGCTGCTCTCTATCATGTCATCCCCTAGCCTGTATTGACAGTGAAGATTGCCCCGGCCCAGGTGCAGGACCTTGGACTTGGTCTTTTTGAACCTCATGAAGTTCATATAGGTCCAATTCTCCAGCCTGACCAGGTCCCTCTGAATGACATCTCATCTGTCAGTTATGTCAACTACACCACTCAGCTTGATGTCATCTGCAAATCTGCTGAGGGTGTACTTGATCCTGCTGACTACATTACTGATGAATATATTAAACATCACTGGTCCCCATATGAACCTCTGAGGGACACTACTTGGCACCCATCGCCATCTGGACATTGAGCCATTGACCACTACCCTATTGATGTGACCATCCAACCAATTCCTAAAAAAAGTTATGTCATCACTTCTAGGTAAATGAAGGCTAAATATCCTGTTGTTAAAAGCTCTCTTCTTGATGAATAGTCAGCACACATCTCATACTGTTCAAGGTACAGCCTGCTTAGTTTTACACAATTGACGTGGTGTAATCTGTGTCACTTTTAACGCTCTGAATAAGCGAGTGTGGTACTTGCCTGTTTAAAGTTCCAGGCATTAAGCGTTTGGATGGCAAAAATACTGAGTTTAGATGCAGGAAGTGAGGAAAGACATGAAGAAGTAGCTGCCAATGTCAATCTTCAGAGTTTTTTGGGTAAACAGTTCACTGCCTCTTAGACTGTGAAACAAAGAAATTGTGTCTTAATTTATATCATTTGCAACTGGGACAAGAGTAACTGGGCTTATATGACTGTTGCAAATAAATAAGACCATATACGAGTGAATACATCTTTAGTATGTAACCAATTCATCCTCCTAGCAGAAGCAATCCTTCCTGCCTGAGTATTAGCCAGCTATTCAGATGGACTTTGTAATCTATCTGTAAAGCTGCAACCAACATTATTTTCCTTGCCTACTGACTTACTACTTGCTCCTCTCTCCAAATGCCCTTGCTGACAAACCTTTACTACTCTACTAAATTTAATTTTCCAAGACTGTTGCTTTCAAGGCCCTGCACAACTGCCTGCATAGACTTTAATAGACTCACTTAGGTGAGCAAGCATTTCTCATCTTGAGTGAGCTTGAAGAGTCTGGCAGGTTTTATTCTGCAACCAATTTTGCTGCTATGCATTAAGTAGTCTTCCCTGACCCCCTTGCATTAGTAGATCTACTTCTGACAGATAACTCTGAGTCTTGCCACAGCCTGTGATGAGAGCAGACACAAGTATTCGTTTTACTTATGCATCAAATTCGAAATACACAGGGACATGCTATCTTTAACCACAAAACAGACAGTGAGTGACACATTCAATGTTGTGCTATATATGTATGTTTGTGTATTTACGTACTTATCAGTAATGTCAATATATTTGCTCCATTGCAGTTTTACTTCCTGGAACAAAGCAGGAACTTGTGCATATACAGTTTCAAGCTCCATCAGGCAGGAAATTCAATTTTCTAAGGCAAGCATTCCATATACTCTTTCTGTCTCCTGACATTGCTTTAACTACTGCAAAAATACAAGTATCTATTGTGAAGAATTTTACTCCATGCTTAATGATTTGTGGATGGTATCACAGAATTTTTTTCGGGCATGAGATTGTGACTGTTGCACAGCAAGAGTTTAGCGTTGTAAATATTTACTACCAAGATTCTCGGGGGATCCAAAAGACAGTCATACGTGCAAAACCAAACCTGTGCTTCTATAACATGAGAATTTTGGTTTATTGTTCTTTAAAATATATCCTATAAATGAAAGTCTAGATAATGGGAAGATTTATAATAATTTCTTCCTCAAAAATACTGTTTTGGCTGGAATTGCATTTGGGATGACTAATGTAAGTGCATTGATTTCTTAAGGGGAAAGAGAACATTGAAAGACTATACCTGCTTTACAGTCATTTTACACTGAAGGAGCAGAGATGACAAAATATTTATAATTCCTTCAACATGCTACCTGCTTTCTTTGATTATGAAAATACCTCTACTATAGGGAAAAGAGTGTTCACATCTGCTATATGTAGGCTTCTAACAAAAAGATCTGTGCTTTGAGAATCTGTATATTGCTGATGATTGAAAAAATCATCCAGACTGGATATGTTGTTTGGCCTCCAGAAGGATGCTCTCATCTTCACTGTAAGAACAGAATAACGTAGAAGATCTTTTGAGATAGTTGCACTTGGAGAAGGTACCTGAAATTATGTGGTGTGACTGCCTGCCCAAATGTATTCCCTGCAGAAATATGTATCTTACTTATAAACTTTCTTCAGATTCATATTCTATTTATTTCATTAAATTTAGGTTCACTGAAGAGAGGACATGAAAATCCCAGGTAAGGATTATATTAACTGGTAGGATAGCCTTTTAGTTGAATCAAAATTTTATTTTATTTTTTTAAATTTTTGCCGTTATAACACAAAATATTCACCATCTTTGCTGCCTCCTACTCTGAGTATATCAATGATTTAGTGATGCTAATGATTAGCTGGTTATATTAGATGACATCAGGTTAAAAGTTACAATGAGGATAAGGGGGTCTTCTGAAATGTGAAAATCAGCAACTGGCAATCCAATGAATCATAGAATCATTAAAGTTGGAAAAGACTTCTAAGACTGTCAAGTCCAACAATCAACGCAACACTACCATGACCACTAAACTATATCCTGAAGAGCCATGTCTACAAGTTTTTTTGAATACTTCCATGAATGGTGACTCCACCACTTCCCTGGTCAGCCCATTCCAATGCTCCAGGCTACATATTCCAAGTGTGCAAGCAGGAAGCCTGCAATCAGAAGAGTCAGTCAGAGGGTGGGAATGAAAATTACTATCATGTTTACAAGTAACACATAAAAAGCACATGCGCATATTCCAAAGTATTTAAATCTTGTCAGATATACATGTGATACCTGTGTGCAATATTCTCTGTAAAACAGAGAAGTGTGAGAAATTAATTAGAAATGAAAGAAAACATAACTCTTCTCCATCTGAAAAAGTATCAATTGCTGGAACAGTGTGATTCAGAGAAATAGATTGATATTTTATACTCCTCTTCATTAGAAGCTTAGAGCTGAGCCAAGATCCATTGTGTTTCAGTGAATGCAATAGCTGGATCAGATAGTTAGCAGATACTTAATTAGAAGGCGTCAGCTCTCATTGAGTATATTATTATAATTGAGCAGCCATGATGAGTCAGTTGCCTGTACATTACTGCACCTTAAAAGTAATCCAGCCTCTGTGTCAGTACCTAACAACTTGGTAACTTTCCATATTTTATATATATTTAAAAAATTTGTAATACAATTAATTTATAATCTGAACTAAATGGTATTGGGGGAATTTGTACTGTTTTTGACTTCATAGAGGTACACGAATCAGAAATCTGCTTGAGAATTTAGCTTGTGGTAGTGAGTGAAAAACGAATAGGCAAACAGGAAAAGCTCACACTAAATGAACCTGGCATTACAAAACTAGTGAACTAGCTCATGTCTGTTATAGAGAATAGAAATAGTTTCACATCAGGAACACATGAATAATTAATTTTGTTCAAGTACATGCTCTGAAAGGAAAATATGTGTGAAATGGTATATTACCTTTACTTAAAACCACATTTTTGTTGATATGATTCAACCACCGATCTGTGATCTAAGAACAGAAAATGACCCTGCTATTAATCTTTAATAAGCTATACCAAGAAACAAAGCTATAATTCAACAGGATACAGCCAATAATTCAATATCACCTTGGATGCTATATAACATTAATATATTGAGAAAAAATTGTCAATAAAATATAGAAAAAATATTTGGACGATGAACAAGAATGTAATTTTATAAAAGATTGTGAATAAAATTTGATTAATGCTGGTGAAGAAGCTCACCTTCTATTGCCAAAATTATTATATGTATTTGTTTGTTTTGCAAAACTTCAGCTTTACTACAGTGAAACGTATCAGTTACATGCAACTGAGTTTCATGATCACTTTATGACATTATGCACGCAATGACCTCAATAACCTACATATTCCCAAACCTGATTTTATAAATATAGGACAAAACCAGTGTTTGTGTTAATAATAATTATAGTTATAATCAATAACTTGTGTTACTTTGCACCTTACCTTAAAGAAGCTGAGACCCAAAGTAAACAGAATGATAAAAATATCCATCCAAATGCAATAAATCCTGAGATTTGTAGGTACAATTATACAACAAAATAACATATACACAGAATCATGTTTTCTATAATTAAAAATTTAATATAGTGTGTGGAAAATTATCTCTGCTTCTCTGCATTTTATTACTAGTAGACACCAGAAACATGTCGGTAGGAAAATAAGAGCTCTGCCTACTTGATTATGATCAGATATTTGTTTGCCTATTTTATATATATGTTAGTATATACTATAGGCAGGAAAAGAATTACTCATACACCTGATGTATGAAAACAGGAAGAAAATAAGAACAATGAAGACAATAAAATAATTATAAATCTCATTCTGTTCATTTAAGCAAGTAAGCCATTGTATTAGGCACAAGGTTAGGAATCAGAAGACCTAGATTTCTCTCAAGTCTCTATCATGGACTTCCTCTGCAATTTGGGCTTAACAACTGTTTTACATGCATCCTTCATTTTTCAGTCCTTTAAGAGCAGATTAATTACTGTTTGAACAATTACACACATAGATCATTATTACAAGAGAGGGATGTATCTATTCCTCTAGACACATTTCAAATGGTGATCAGAGCAGATTTTCTTCTTGTTATTTTGCTGCTTTTTTAAACTCTAGTTTACTCCTCTGAAGCTTCTGAAGTGTAAAAAGGGTTGGGTCAAACATTTTTTTTTTACCTGAACACTGATTATTCAATTTGTTCCAGCAAGTTTATTGGCATGGATAAGCTGATCTCATGCAGGCAGCAGTAATTGAAAGCAAACATTAAACAGCAAGTAAAATAAGAAGAAGAAAAGAAAAAAAAAAAGAGGAGAAAAAAACCAACACACTGCAAATGAATAAGTGTTCATACAGCCTTGTATTTTATCTATGTACATCCTTCAGTGTTATTGTGTAGTAAAGAAATATTCTTCCAATTTCCTTCAGTAATTTGAAGAACTATTTTACATAATACTGAAATTTCTCCTCCCTGGATAAAAAGCATTTTTTTAGGAAAAATATATTCTATAGGCAGATATGAACTCCCCAAAGTTGACTGTATTGTTTATTTTATGGCAATTCTTTGATGACACACTACCAAATACTGAAAACAGGGTAAATTTCTATCTACCAGAATCTCAGGTCTCTACAGGACAATCTGAACTTTGAGAGGTTTCAGACTATTTTGGTGTGGGAGAGGGTTTTTTTTTTTAAACAATATAGTCTGTCATTTATATGGAACATGTATTTAATGCTAGAACATAGAGCCATAATGCATATATATAACCTGAAAAAATGTGTGTTTTTATAAACTTAGTGAAAAATATATTGGAAACAAAATATAAGAGCAACTGTATTAATTTGAGTAATTATTTAAAAATGAAGTCCTCTGAGTGTAACAAACCCAAGTGTGACAAAAGGCTAAAGATGAGCTTTAATAAAATATAACAACCTTACCTGTAGAAATTCACAGATTATATTAATCTCACACTTTTTGCACTACCACAAATACTGTTTCAAAGTAAAAGATTCTCAGTAAAATCTTTTTTCCTGAAAGGGATATTCTTATTAAAATATATATATTCTAAGGATTACTTTTAGAGATGCCTGAAAAAAGCTTTTCCTTGAGTTCAATCAGTTTGATATTTCTTCAAAAGTTCAGTTACAAATTGAACTTTGTAACTGGTGCATCATAGCTCGTTGTTTTAACTGCTCTCAGGATAGTTACAATGACATCTTGTTGACTTAAGTTGCAAAACCAAACCATTACTCCTTTTCATTCATGTTAGCACACAGAGGCAAAACCATGGCTATTTCTTCTAACATGACTATTTCTTCTTTCTATTTCTAACAACAGGCACCAGTACAGATTAGGAGTCGACCTGATGGAAAGCAGACCCGTGGAAAATACCCTGGAGTCCTAGTGGACAGCAAGTTGTCCATGGGACAGCAATGTGCCCTTGCAGCCAAGAGGGCCAATGGGATCCTGGAGTGCATTAAGAAAAGTGTGTCCAGCACAGGTTCCCGCTCTACTCTATCCTGGTGAGATCATAACTGGAATACTGTATCCAATTTTGGGCTCCCCAGTTCAAGAAAGACAGGGATCTATTTGAGAGAGTCCAATGGTACGCTACAAGGATAATTAAGGGTCTTGAGCTTCTATCCTATGAAGACAGACTCAGAGAACTGAAATTGTTTAGTCTCAAAAAGAAAAAGCTGAAAGAGGATCTTATTACTGTCTACAGATATCTGAGGAGTGGATGTCAGGAGGAAGGTACCAGTCTCTTTTCAGTGGTGCCCAGCAATAGAACAAGAAATAATGGATTTAAGATAGAACATAGGAAGTTCCACCTCAACATGAGAAGAAATTTGTTTACTGTGAGGGAACACTGGAATAGAGTTTCCAGAGACGTTGTGCACTGTCCTTCTCTGGAGACTTTCGAAAACCTGCCTGTATGCGTTCCTGTATGGCTGCCCTAAGGAATCCTGCTCTGGTAAGGGAGTTTTACTAGATGATATCTAGAGGTTCTTTCCAACCCCTAACATTCTATGATTCTATGATTTTATGATTCTATGATTATCAAGTGTATCTGAGAAAGCAGAGCCTCAATTTATGATCAGCAAAACCTGTGCAGGCAAATCATCTATAATAATTACTTGCAGGAGAAAATTAACAGTACGACATGAAATTCTACTGCATTTGCATCCTGAAAGTTTGTGCCTAGGGTCCAAGATTGTTATGTCTGACCTGAACGAACCTCAAAGCAATGAATGACTTGATGGGTACTTAATAAACAACTGGAAATCTGTCTGTACAGTCTCCAGACTCTAGAAATTTCATGATTCCTCATCATTAATAACAAACCACTGAGATACTAACTTGTTTTCTTAAAGTTCTTTTATGTCATCATTCAAAAATTAGTATGTTTTCTATGATAAAGTCAAATAGATGTATATGAATGGCCAAAGTAACTATCAAGAATAAACTCTTTACAAACTAAGACCTTTATGCAGCATTTGGCATATGTTGGGCTTGGCTGATAATAGGATTAGCGTAGGAACTGCAGTTAATGGAATGGAGAAGTATTTTGAGTGTAAGTCACCTGCTTATCACTGTGATAGCAGCAAACTTGCCAGGAATCTTCCAGATGAGCAGACCGTGAGTCCCAGAGATAGCAACAACCAATTGTCAGGCATCACAGGTCAGTCGAGAACAGGTTATTCTCTACCCGGTCCTGTAACTGAAGGTGTCCAAAGTCACATGGGTAGAGATTTCAGGGATATATGAGAGAAGTGCAAGGGAGAGAATCCAAAGAGATAGCCCCTGAGACCGGAGAAGAGGGAAAGAATGAAAGACCCATGGGAAACGTAAGCCCTGGCACTGGACTGGCTAGAAGAGCTGTGCTGACTCAACAGACTTTTCTTCTGGAGCACTTAGTGTCTCCTATGGGACAAGGAATTTGTACACGGAACCACAGTGCCAACCTGCACATCTGAACTGCATCGCATCTCCCAGAGGACAAGCAAGTCTTGTAATTTGTAAAACTGCATAGACCTTTGATTAAAGTTTTTCGATACCTTCAACCACTTATTCTGCAAACTGCCACTTTGATCTTAATTTTTGACACTTTTAGCTGTTGTAAGATCTTCACATACAGAGACCATTACAGTCACAAATCAGACAAAGTGTTTTCTAATCACTTATCAGTGACACACATGGAGCTTCATCAGATAATAAAGATGTCACATCAGAAGAAAGTTCTATAGCTCTCTAGGATCTTGACAGAGGCATATCACATAGTAGAAAAATTTATATTTTATCCAGATTTGATTTTTTTAGGATAGGCTTCTGAAAAATTAAAATAAAATTATATAAATTCTATTTAGTCAGAATGAACTAAAAGAACAAAGTCCACAAAATCATCAGCAAAACTGCTGTAGAATCATAGAATGATTTGGGTTGCAAGGGACCTCAAATATCATCTAGTTTCAACCTCCCTGCCATGGCAGGGACATTTCCCACTAGATCAGATTGCTCAGTGCTCTATCCAGTCTGGCTTTAAACATTTCCAGGGATGGAGCCATATGCTTGTTTCAGTTGTTTCAATTATTTTTGTTGATAGCACAAGTCATAATATGTCACTAAGCTTTACGGACAATGTATAAAATTAAAAAAAAAAAAAATCTTGTAGAACTTTGCTATTTGTTTGTAGCATGAGTGCATAAGTTGTGATTTATTGGTATTCTGTTATAATGTCTCAGTATCACATAAAAGATCATAGCAAAGGGTGAAAATAGTACCATAATTGAAATTTATGCATTTTTAGGACAAAGCTACAAATAGAGAAAAGAAATTAATGTATTTTAAGTATTCCAGAAAATCACTAGACTGTAACTGTAAGGATGTTTTTTAATGCCTACCGCAGGCTACATAAAACATTTTTAGTGTCTCCAATATATTTGAAAAAAATGTTAGGCTTTTTATTTAAACTAATTTGAAATAAGGATAGGGGGTTTTATTTAAATTAATTTTATTTTAAATAAATGTTTGAATTGATTCTCCCTCCATAGGCGAGTGTATTAGCAGAATATAATAGCATAATAAAAGGTGATCTCTCCCTCATGAAACTGTTTAACATACTGACCACTCCTACCTTTTTCTCTCCCTGCTGTGTTCCTGCTTGATCAGTGTATAGCCTTTGGTATCTTTACATTGTTTTCACCAGAAAATGTGATATTCTTCTCTTCTCAGTTTAAACATATCACAGTAAAATATGAGCTTGCTGCTTCCTCCTCCAAGATTTCCATAATCCCTATTTTGATATCGGTCTATGCTAGTGATAGAAACATCAGCTTTACCACTTGGACCCAGAGATCAGGCTCACCGAGGATGCTTCTGTTTCTTTCCTGTGCACTCCCCAATCTCGCTCTATGTTTTGCTTTCCTCCTGTTCAGTTGTTCTTCAAGCAAAGAAGTTCAAACTTTCTTTTGTCTTCAGGATCCACTGCAGCTCTACCCCTTACTGTTCATTCTGTCATTTCTGTCAGCATTAGTGCCACGTTTATCAACTTTTTGTTCAACTTCTTCTGATACTCTATCCTTTCCTGATACCTAAAATCCTCATGACCATTGTAAATAACCTTGATTTTTGGCCACTCATTCTCCTAATTCTTAGTTTTGAGTTAAAGATAGCCTTATTGAACTCATGAGTATTACTTTAATTGTAGAAATTTTGGCAATAATTAATGAGAATCACCAGTCTCTTAGTTTCCTTTTCACTGAAGAGGCATAATGGGTGGTATTCCAAATACATGACATCATGCTTTTCCAGTTTTTAAATAGAAGTTCATAATGTTTGAAGGAAAAAAAAAGTCAAAGAACAGTCTTGTGCATCTTTGTAGTTTCCATTTATAAGGAAATAAAATTTATCCTAAGCTTGAATAATTGAATAATTGAATTGAATAATTGAATAATTGAGTAATTGAATAATTGAATAATTGAATAATACTATTACTTTAGAATCCTCCACTTTCTGTTGTGTTTTTTCTTTTTTTTTTCAAAATTGTTTGATGTTTTGTCCTTTTTCTTCATTTGTTATCTTTCCAGAGATCATCTTATGATAATAAAACTCCTGCACAGATTGTTTAGAAACATAACATAACCATTAATACAACTGGTCAGATCGACTGGAAGGTAGAATGACTTTTCATTCATTCTCTATATTCAAACAGATAGCAAGCAAAATCACAAAGATCTTGATAGATGATAAATGAATACTAAGAGCTTTTTTCTAGCAAATTTATTTTGATTGAAAGATAAACACAAACCGACTTCTATGATTTATAGCTGGATTTATGCAAACATAGGGATATCAATGCAAGAAAAAAAACCAAACCAAACCAAAACAAAACCTCAGAAAACTGGTGATATGGTAATGTACTCAGAAAAACAAAAGCCAGAAATCTAAATCTCAGGCAATCAATCTACACCGAAAATTCTGCCCCAGGCAATTACTGTGTTCACAGACTGTGAATCTCAACCTTTCTTTCAAAACAAGTCCGAAATGTGCAGAGATCAGTACTTTGAAATGATAAAGAAGTGTTTTTCCTAAAATCTTTGAAAAGATCAGAATGATTCAACAAAAACTCAGAGAAAATGTAAGCAGCAAAAAAACCATTAAGAATTCTTCATTAAAAATAAGAAATTATGTTAGGTTAAGACACGAAGAGCGTTGGGTATTACTGACTAGACTAAAACTATGTGATATAATTATATAGATAGTTCTATGCCTTGGATGCAGTTACTAGATATGGCCAAAGTCACGATGCATTATATTTTTTTAAATACTAAGAAAAAACCAAACCAAAACAAAAGAACAACATATAATATTACACAGCATAACAACACTAGAAAATCGATAACATGGACAGAAACAGTTTCAGACAACAAACTCTAGAGAAAGAGCATAAGCTAATTAAAAATTGCTTTTGAGGATAATAAAAAAGTGGAAGGATTACACTAACTGTATCATAGTTCATCACCTGTTGTAGTTTAACCTTAGTAAGCAGCTCAGCACCACACAACCTTTGGCTCACACACCCCCTGACCCCCAGTGTGACTCCTGCGGGAATGAGGAAAAGTAATGAAAGAAAAAAAGTGATAAAAATCATAGATTGAGATAAAAACAATTTAATAGATAAAGCAAAAGTCACACACACAAGGAAAGCAAAACAAGGAATTCATTCACCACTTCCCATTGGCAGGCAGGTGTTCAGCCATCTCCAGGAAAGCAGGAGTCCATCATGTGGAACTGTGACTTGGGAAGCCCCATCACTCTGAACGTGCCCCCACTTCCTTCTTACTCCACTAGCTTTATATGTTGAACATGATGTCATATGGTATGGAATATCCCTTTGGTCATTTGGGGTCAGCTGTCTCAGCTGTATCCCTTTCCAAATTCATGCTGGAAGCCAAAACAAGTACATCATCTTTAAGAAGTTGTGTAAAACCGAGAAGGAATATTTTCCAGTTTTGGAGAAAATAGAAAAGGATGTTAAATCAAAATATAGAGGAAAATAGTAGTATTTATTAAAGCTGTCATTGAAAGGTGGGTAAATGTAAAGCACACTTGCTGCAAGAGATAATCAAACTTCAGAAAAAGAGATTAAATTGAAGGATAGTGAAATAATGATACTTTATTATATTTTCAACATCAGCAGCTGTAAAGGAACACAGAAGCAGCAACTGCTGGGACCAGATGGTATCCTTACCAACACCAGCACAGCTCCTGGTGGTTTTATCGGAGCTCTGTGAATGAATGATGAATACCAAGGCAATGCTAATTATCACATTTTGAACTACTAGCCTATCTCATGTTTAACCACTGTGAGGAATCTGTTAGCACTGTTCGTATCAGGGCATTTCTACGACAATCTATTTAGGCAAAGATATTTCCTGTGAGATGCAAACACAGAAAAATAGATACCAAGCCTCAGATCCTGACTGACAAGCTAGTTATAAAAACTGTCAAATCCCTGAAAAGGAACCTGTGGGGTAGTATGGATGGCTTACAACAATGTTTTTATGAAATGTTGAAAATATTGAGACTGTACACTACTGTGAATAACACAGCAATTTTTAGTGTTTCACCGTCACAGGTATTTAGCTGGGAATCCTTCAGGGATTTTTTTCCAATTTATTCTTCAGTATTTGTATTTTGACTCCCTTTTGAATAATGGCTGGAATTTAGCAGGAAAAAAATATCTACTATTATATGGGTAAAATCAAAAACACTTGCAAGGTGAGATTAAGATGACTGAACCAAGATATAAGAAGTGATGGTCTGAAGGAGTAACAAAAGACCTTTTAAAGCATATACTTGGTGTGTCCTAGATGAGACTAAGAGCAATGGATTTAAATCCATGAATCAAAAGGTCTCTACTATATAATAGTGGGTCATTCACACAAATTTACAATATTTGTCAAAAAGTGGTAAAGCAAGATAAAATAAATAGAACAGTAAGCATGATGTTATGATATTATATGTATCATTAGTGGCTGTTCAGTGCTGATGCAGAACAAGCATCAGAAAAATCATAGAATGTTTTGGGTGGAATGGACCTTTAAAGCTCTTCTAGTCCAACTCCTCCCCACGCAATGAGCAGGGACATCTTCAACTGGATAAGTTTCTCAGAGACCTGTACAACCAGTCATTGAAGGTTTCCGTGGTTAGGAGGTTTACCACTTCTCTAGGTAGCCTAGATACATTGTGTCCTGTGAAGAGAACCACTTCTACTGGGGCTGAAAGAGGTAAGAGCATTGCCTGAGCACCAGACGTGATTAAATGAATTTTGTATTGGCTTTCCAAAGACTGTTGGAAGCCAAAAGATCTGACATATTGTTGATTCAGAAATCTTCCTGTTTACAAAGCATACCCATAAAGATTATGAAAGAGGCTACTTTTTCTTTGGACAAATACCTCTCAGGAAGAAGACAAATTCTTCCACAGATGTCCATTTCTAAGGAGAGAATGTGTAAGAATAATAAGAGAAAAAGAGAAAAAAAACCAAACCACTTATCACAATTAAGTGCCTTGTAGTCTAAAAGGCCTTGTGGTCTTAATCAGCTGGCATTTTCCTTCAGTATATAAAGTCTCCAATTTTTTTATTTTCAAACTTTAACACATCATCCACATTTCTACAATATATTGACCTTTAAGGGTACAACCAACACCAACAACTGTGAGATTTTGTTAATTCATATAGTAGGAAATAAATAAAACAAATGAACAAAAATTGAAAGCTTGACGAATACAGTAACTATTCATTAGAAAACATTCCTGATACTCTGTGTAAAGTGCTTTTAAATCCTACAGGTAACATCACTATTTCAAAACATTGTCAAGTGTGGTTATCTGCTCTTGCTCAGCAGAGATGTTAAGCACAGAAACAGTCACAGCCTCAGCATTAGCAATTTGCATTGACTGCCAGCATGAACAATACCGAAGCTGAAAATGAAAAGTATACTCACAGTTCTTTATTCATATGACAACTAATTAGATGTCCTTTTTCAGAAAAGACAGACTTAAATTTTTGGTTTACATTCAGTGCTTAACTGAATACCTTAATTGAACAAACTCAGAAGAATAAACAAACCTTTCCTGACAGGGCTAACTACTGGAACAATAATTTACTAATGCCTTTATCAGTACAAAATTAGGAAAAAAAAAAAAAAGTTAATGAATTTAATTCTCCCATCTCTTATGAAAATCTGGTACGTAATATGTTAAAATAAAAACAGTTTTTCATTATCACAATGAGTTTTAAGTGGAAAGGCATAAGGACTTATTAAAAGTCCATTAAGAAGCTGAGGGATAAAATCAGGTTTCTGGAATTAAAAATCTTTAGATAAACAGAACCAATGAACTACAATATATAATACCTGAAGAACAAAGCAAGTGAAAATGTTAAGAATTTGTAAATGAAGACACTGGACAGCAGTTAGACCTTATTTCACTGATAATGCTTTTTTTTTCTTTTTTTTTTTTTTGTATCAGTAATCACTCACCATCTCTGTATTTCTCATTATAGTGGAAGATTTACAGTTATCTCTTTGTTTTAAATGACTACTCTGGAACTGACTTTCAGCCTCAGCAGGCACATGGAGACAGAAATTCACAGATCCAAACAGAAAAATACATTTCTTTTTGTGCTAAATTTTCTGAATCCATAAATTTTCAGTGCATGCCTATATGCATTTCAAAATTGTACTCATTGCAACAACATGAGTGTAGGAACTGTCAATTCTGCTAAAGAATGTCTGATATTGATTTTACTTAATAAAACTCATTACTAATGTCAATAAAATTAATGAAATCAGAATAAAAGTACCTCTTCTACACAGAAGGTTGCATCAAACCAGCCAAATCATCAAGAGGTTTTTCTGTCATGGGCACAAGCCTTACATAAAGTGATATGTTTATGGACTATTGACATTTGAGCATGAGATTAATTATCCCCTGAATGCTTATGTACACAACCCACAGACTATTCATAACCTAGAGCTCTCAGGCACAGCAGCAACAAAAGTATCAGACTCTCTCACTGTCACTGTCATGTTGCTGCTTACTGAAATATATCAGGAAAAGCTAGATCTGGAGCTTGTAAAGTAATAATAGTAGTATATTTATAACATGAATTGCACCCTATGCTTTGTGCTTTCAATACAGACTTGCATGATAGAACATAGTATGGAATTAAAAGTGTATACACCTTTTTAGTTATAGCACGGTCATTTTATTTTTAAATTCATTTCCTTCTTTAATCTTCAAGTAGAGTAAGATACTAGAACTGAGTAGTAAGGTCTTAATTTGAAAAACAAATTTTTTTTGTGTTTCACCTCGCTTTTATGTTGGAAGAAATGCCTATGCAGTTCTTGACAAATGAAATACACCCTTGTCTGTTATTTGCAGCCATTTCAAATACGAATTTCTAGGACAAACTTTTCAAGGAGAAACAACACCTGATGCAATTAATGTATCACATTCACACTTAAACTAATGCAGAGGTTAGAAAAGTTGTCCTGGGTTTGAGCTAAAACCCA
>NW_009708771.1:0-381 GCF_000703405.1 Apaloderma vittatum | reverse complement strand
TTGGATAAAGAACTGGCTGGATGGTCACACTCAAAGACTTGTGGTCAATGGCTCGATGTCCACATGGAGACCAGTGACAAGCGGTGTTCTTCAAGGGTCTGTTCTGGGCCCAGTGCTGTTCAATGTCTTTGTCAGTGACACGGACAATGGCATCGAGTGCACTCTCAGCAAGTTCGCCGAGGCCAAGCTGTGTGGTGCCGTGGACTCACTTGAGGGAAGAGATGCCATCCAGAGGGACCTTGACAGGCTTGAGAAATGGGCCAGTGCAAACTGTGTGAGCTTCAACAAGTCAAAACGCAAGGTCCTGCACCTGGGCTGGGCCAATCCTAGGCAAAAATACCAACTAGGTTCAGACTGGGTTGAGAGTAGCCCTGAAGAGAA
>NW_009708770.1:0-17441 GCF_000703405.1 Apaloderma vittatum | reverse complement strand
AAAATAAAATAAAATAAAATAAAATAAAACTGCAGCTTCTTTCAGCTGCAACCTAAACTTTGTGCTGAGTTAAATCTCCCCAGCCCTGGGCTGATCCCCACAGCTCCTCCCGGGTCTTCAATGCATCCAACAATGAAAGTGAAATCCAATCCCATCCAATTAGAGGAAAATGAATGGCTCATCTACAATAAATGGGCTCTGAATAACAATAAGCCAACAAGAGAGCAATGAACTGGAGACAGAGTACAATCTTCCTGAATGTTAATCGGCAACTAACTCCACAAGCTTCTTAGAGGTGGAAAGAATTGGAGGAAAATAGATTAGGAAAGCTTTAGAGCACATTGCCTTTTAACTGCTTAGGCCTCACATTTTAACCTAAATACAAGAATGTTTCTAATGCTGCCTTTTGCAGGGTGAGGGGAGGGGGAGCAATGGGAGTGTTTGTTCTCAAAGTGAAATATTTTCAGTTTGTTTATAATTTGACATGATAGGTCCTACTGTACACCCACTAGTATTACTTCATGGATTTATTCATTTGGAAGTCCCTTTTTAAAATTACAAAGTAAAAGAGCAAAAGCCTTGAAAAATGTTTTCTGCAGATTTAAGGATTCGGGGAAGGAGGCTGGATGAATCCAGAAGTCAGCCTGAGACTGAAGAGAAGTTGGAGAAGAGAAAGGATAAGGAAAACTCTGCAGTTCAGTGACTGAAGTGCTGTCCATACCCAGAAGGATCCCCCATTGACACCTTTTCACAATTTCAAGTCTAATAATATCTGAAATAACTGCAGAGAAACCCAGCTGCTGGTTTCCACTGCTCTCAGACTCACAGGTATTTTTTGTAAAGCCAAGGAAAATGCATGATTCCTGACCCCCTGCTAAAGAGAAGGCCCTGCAGTCATGCAGGCGTCACATTCAAGGCAACAAGGTCTCACTGAGCTGAGTTGGGTTGCCCATCCTCTCCATTCACCCTACTAATTTCCTAAAAACCTATTTTATTTTCCTCCTTCAGGCAGGCAGAGAGGTTATTCAGCTGGGCTAGCACTACCATTTCCTCCTGCGTACTTTTATCCACAGGAGCCCAACTCAAAGGCCATGAAGTCCCACTGACCAGTGTGGGCATCTGATCGGGCCCCATTAGTTGAGGGCAGGTTAACCTCACTGCAGCCTGGACACCCACCTCGGCCGTGGTGGCAGAGGGTGAAGAAGCACATTGGTCCTCTGGGAAGATAAGTTCTCCTGCACTGGTGATGTGCAGCACAGAGTGAGTCCCAGCAGCTCTCAGAGTTCATTGCTGTGGGGAGCCTGCACCTCCTTGGTTTGCAGTGAAAATGTTGGTTTTGACCATCCCAGTATGTATAATCCCCCAATATCAATACAGGCTAGAGGATGAAGGGATTGAGAGCAGCCCTGAGGAAAAGGACTTGGGAGTGTTGGTGCATGAAAAGCTGGACATGAGCTGGCAATGTGTTCTCACAGCCCAGAAGGCCAATCGCATCCTGGGCGGCACCAAACGAAGCATGGCCAGCAGGTCAAGGAAGGTGATTCTGCCCCTCGGCTCTGCTCTCATGAGACACCACCTGGAGTACTGTGTCCAGCTCTGAGGTCTTCAGCACAAAAAGGACATGGACCTGTTAGAGTGGGTCCAGAGGAGGGCCACAAAAATCATCAGACAGTTGGAGCACCTCTCTGTGAAGAAAGGCTGAGAGAGTTGGACTTGTTCAGCCTGGAGAGAAGAGAAGGTTCTGGGGAGACCTCAATACTCAAAGAAGGACTATAAGAAAGTTGGGGGCAATCTTTTTGGTAGTGCCTATTGTGATAGGACAAGGGTAGTTTTAGACTAGATATAAAAAACACCGTTCCAATGAGGATGGGGAAACACTGGCACAGGTTGCCTAGGTCCCATCCCTGGAGACATTCAAGGTCCAACTGGATGAGGCTCTGAGCAACCTGATCTAGTTAGACATGTCCCTGCTCACTGCAGTGGGATTTGACTAGATGACCTTTAAAGGTTTCTTCCATCCCTAAGCATTCTTTGGTGCTGTGATTCGACATACAATATATGTAGAGATACATATATACACAGAACATATCCCTGCTTGCTCCTGAAGAAAGCTGTCAAAAAATTTCTTGCAGAAATCATGAAAGTAAAGAGCCTTCTAGAAGTGTAGTGATGCAAGAGAGAAGTGCCATCGCTAGCTTTGAAAAGTCCTGGAAAATGTGACACGTGGTAGCGCACGTAGTGATGCCCACGTTTGAAAAGAAGTCGAGACGCCACATTCCCATCTGTGCCAAGTGGGTCCAATGCCTGAGAGGGTGCTCTGTGCCCCTGTGCTCCTCTGCTCCTTGCTCTTCACGATGGCTCTCTGAGAACGGGGCCCTCAAAGCACCTGGGAGGGCTGCAGGAACTGCACACGTGGCTCTTCTGTCCTCTGCTGGAGCTGAGCACTCAGCTTTCACATTCAGCTTGCGCGGCCAGGGCTGCTCTTTACCTGCAGGTGAGAGGGAGGTTGCTGTGCAAACCTAAAGTTCTGGCTGAGGGCGGTGGGATGCAAAGCAGTAGAAGGAGGTAAGGTCAGCTCCCAGTTACTAAAATAGGTGGTCCTGAGCAAATTGCCTTCTACAGCTCGTCTACGCAGTTCCTCAGGTGTGCAAAGGCTGCAGTGCAGGGGCCTTGAGTGTTAAACGATCCCCCCTCAGCATGAATCCCACATGCATCAAGCAAGCAGAATGGAGTAACTTTTGAGTCAAATAATACAACATATCTTTATAATTTATTCTCTCAGCAGGGGTTGTTGGCATAAATACGTTTTCTGTGTTGCATTCCTTATCACAAATGTCTTCCCAGAGGCAGCTCTTTAATTTGATATCTCATGGTCAAAAAAAGTGGCAAGCATGGCCACAGAAAAAAACAAACCATGCTCTTTCTCTGTGTGACAAGATGGGAACGTAGAAAGGAGCCATATCCTCGTTTCCCTTTCCTAATCTGCTGTATAAGCAAAGGGTTGCTCATTGTATTCTTTCAGAGGAGCAAGAATTTGATAGGCGTATAGATAAGGTATTAAGTAATATACATGCAGAGCTAAAGGGGATTTGGAAGGGAGAATTATTCATTTGCTAAATTAAATAACAATTTGGTCTCAGCAGCATTAAAATAAATTTCCAAAGGCCATTGTTTGTTTGAACAAAGAGGGGAAAGGAGCTGTTAGAAGCAGTTTACACAGTTCAAATATGAGGGATTGTGTGCATTAATAAGACCAGCGTTGATGCTCAGCATGTAGCACAGAAAACACATTTGCTGTAGTGTACTGGACACGCTCTGGCCGGCACTAGGGAACACAGCATGGCACCCTGCCAAAACTTAGCATTGAGACTAAGGGATGCCAAGGGGAATTTCAAATTCCAGAAATACATTTTGTCAAAAAACTGCCTTAGACTGTTGGACCAGGACAAGGCAGTGGCAGAGTCCAGTAAAAGCCCCAGGCTTCGACCATTTAGGGCAAAGTAGTGTCTTTTCCCTTCAAGCAGCCTCCAAGCACCAGCATCCTTCTCCCATCTTCCCTCATCCCCTCCGCAGTTAACACGGAGCCTCACTCACATCTTGTCTGTTTTCTTGACTTTGGTTGTCACCAAACCTACACTTGTGATTCTTTGGTCAGTCCGAGACTTTCAGTGCAAGAGATTTGCTCTGCGTGTCTTGGGAAGAGTTAGGACTGCTTTGCTCCCCAGATCAGGTGCAGTGTTACATTTAGCTCAGGCACAAGTATCTTAAAAATATTGAAGATCTTAGCACTTTAGCATTGTTATGCAAGAACTGCATGGTTTTATGCTCACTGCGTGACAAAAAGGGAGTGGCACCAACCAGTTAAATTGTTGGTTCAAAGTTTTATAAAAGCAGATTCTGGGAACTTGGTTTACCCAAAGCATCACCATTTGTTCTTTGGAGGTTATGCCTGTGGACACACCACTGTCTCATATAAACTAGTTGCTACTCACTGCGGGGGTCACAGTGAGGGTACCAGATTGGCTAAGGACCACAACTTTAATTGGTGAAAAAACAATTTTCTGCGAGAGTGGGCATCTTCATTTAGAAGAGAACCATCCCATGAAAACAAATTCCCTTTTCATAGGTGCTAATCAGTTTTTTTTTTTGCAGAAAGGGGAATTGTCTCTGCTTCCTCCTGTGACCACGATGCCTCCAAACAACAGCAGTCAGAGGGCCGATGTCCCATTTTCTTTTGGTGCTGGACCATTCCTCCCATGACAACCTGGATGAGGAGCTCCTAGGAGGCTCCTGCCCCTGCTCCATGTGGCAGGCAGCTGAGATGCTCAGCAGATGGATGACCCTCTCCTGACCAGGACAGCTTCTTCATTAGGGACTTCAACAACAGTGTTCACACGTCAGCCTTTAGGTAAGGTGGCTGTGGTTCGAAAACTTAGGGCTGCTCTCATCCCCATCCCTCATTCTGGCTCCTGATCATCCTGTGCCCTCTAAATGGCAGCTGGCTCTGGCACTGGAGGAAAAATGCTTTAAGAACTTGATTACACCATAAAGCTAAGCCTTACCAGGCTGAAATCTTTGCTCCTGGCAAACATCTCAGTGCCTTGGATGAGGTCTGACCTCTCTGTTCCAGTGGCCATAGTAGACTCCCCACCAGCTCCAAAGAATTTTGGTCTGGGGATCTTGAGTCTCCCCTCAGGTCACTTGCCAAGCTGAGGAGCCCTGTGTTCATACGCGACCCAGCCCTGGCTTCCCTCACCACGTCTGCATCAAATGCTTGAAAAGTCTCTCTTAAGTGCCTCCATCAGCTGCGTCTCTATCTGGAAACTTAAGAGCTGAAAACCTGTCCCTTTAACCTTGCCCAGGCTTGGCTGCTTAGTTTTACTTTCTTTGCTAGGGATAGATTTGCCCTGCCATATTTTGTATCCCCAGCCTGCTGAAGAGACCGATCCCCAGAACAGAGAGCAAGGCCAGCACTGCCCTGACGCTCTTGCAGGGCTTCTCTCTACGGAACCTCCTGAACAAAGCTCCGTCTGAGACTGGCTTTGGCGGCCCATGGCTCCCTACAGGGATCTCTCCCATTCTTTGAGAAAAGTCTGGCAAACTTTTACTTTTTCCATCCTGATGTTTGTGACTGTTCCCACGTGAGAAAGGGGTAAGTCGGGGACTGAACAAGTTGGGTCCTGCAGGCTCTCAGCAGAGTGCTGAAGACTAGACACCTTTCCCTCAAGAATTTTTATGGATGTAGCATAATTAACGACTAACTCCTGATATTTTAATCTACTTTTGCTCTGCTTTCTGTGCATCTACTGTCTGGGAAATCAAGCTGGGGGACAGAGCGTTTATAAATAAGGTAAAAATATTCCGATTCTTGACATGAACATCTCTACTGCCTCCAAGCCTATCAGTTGTTTGGAAGGGAGGGCTTACTGAGAATTGTTTTGTTTATTAATATTTTCAGAGAAAAGCACCTGTTTCAGGAGAATACCTGGCTGGAAGGAGACTTGTTCTGGCAATGCTGAACTGCATCATACACATGGGGCCAAAAGTGGCCCCAGGTAATGTCACTCCACTGTGAGACCAATTGCATTTGGCAGTTATGCCCAGGATAGGGAGGGATTTAACACAGCTTTCTCTCTTCAGTTACCGCACCGAAAAATGTAGGCAGATCCCTATTTTTTCTGACTCTTGTTCTTCAGCCAACTCCTTTGGAGACTTTACAAAGGTATTCAAAGGCTCAAGCCAGAGCTGCAGGTGGTACTTTGGGTTGAAGTGTCCAACAGTCTTTGCAGCATCCAGCTCCTATTCTAGCTTTGGGCACTCAGCATCTCCCACATTTATTTTATAAACCCATGTTGTTTAAATTCCAATTTATTCCTGATACAGTTTTTCAAAGCCTCGACAATCAGCTTGTTTTTATCTGAGTGACTGACTATATCAACAGTGGCAGATGCTTTGTTTCCTTGAATCTCACAGGAGGCCTCAGCTCTCTGACCTGGCATCTACATCCAGCATGTCCATCTCCCCCCCGCCAAAATGAGGAACTACCGTAACACCGCAGGACTCCCATAGCACCACTGTCAGCACGAAGCCCAAACTCAGACCCACCTTTTCTGACATGCAGTTCTCTGTCACATGAACCTAGAGTGCATCTTTATTGTCTGTAGCACTGCCGGAAAGACCAGCTCAGGCCTATTGCTCTGTTCAGCCCCCAAAAAAGACATTTTTGAGTATCTTTTCACTAGAGCAGCCAGGATTTAGTTTGCGAGCTCCTGCCGCACCCTCCGCTTTCTGAGGGATTGCAGCCCTGCCAAATCCTTAGAGGCTGCCAGAGTGTAGCACGGTTCATTTGAATTTGAATAAAGTACTGAACTTTATTTTGAGCCCTAAAATTCAAATCAGTGCGATGAACACATGCCTGGTGGATGTGAATTTTAAAAAGTGCCACTAAGCAATAGTAAGTAGAGCTGCCCATGTTTCCTGTCTCTCTGTTTTTATCATCTGGAGAGCAAACACTAAAAAAAAAAAAAGTCTCTGCACTGCAACATCTCCCAAAACTCGGACCTTACTGAAAGATTTTCACAGACGTTTTTGTATCAGAAGAAAAAAGTGACTCTTCAGGTGATATATATCCTTGTTTGGTTAAAAATTTGGTTAATGCAAGGGGGCTACCCTTACTGTCTTAGACTAAAAATGAGGAAAAGGAGAAGGAGGGGAAAGGAAAAAATGGGAGAAAAAATTAACTAAGCCACTAAGGTTTAACCCCAGCTCAACTTCTGGCAATTTGGGCAGGTTTGTCATTTTGGAAACATGGTCGAAACTGGAAGTTATCTCAAAGTTTACTATAAGAAAATGGCTGCCACCTTTAGTGAGTCTAGCAAAAAATTCTCAATAGTTTGTCAAAGAGAGAGAGAAAAACAGCCAGCCTGTCTCTGGAGTTATACAGGGCTCCAAATTGGCAAGACTCACCAGGTAATCCTTTTTCAGCAGAGGCTTGCAGAGAAACTAACAAACCAGTCCAAGAATAATAAAAATGTTAATTATAGGCTCGCTCTCCCTGCAGAACACATGGATTTTAATGCCTCGTGCAGGGGTTTAGAATACATGAGAATGTGGCATATTTTTTACTGCTCCTTCTTGCTCTTTTACTTAGGAAACACTAGAGTTTTCCAAACATGGTGCTCCACTCTTGAAAACTAAATCCTTAGCTGGTAGAAAATGGGATAACGCAGCTAATTCCCTCTGCAGCTGTACTGATTTGCACCAGCTGCAGATCAGCCCCATTATATTACCTAGGTGCAGAGTGGATCCTCTTTAATTCTTTATTCTTGCGATGTCAGTTTCCAAAATAAAAACTCTCTTACAAAGTGCATATTTACAAATGAGCCAAAACCCATTACATTGAAACTATTTAACTGTAAGCAGGTTAGATCAGCTTTCTTGTGATAAAAGCTTCTGATATTGGTGTCTCTTTCTTGTGCAGGCTTAGAACTTTACTTGCAAAATCTCCTTGTATTCCTTTGAACTCTCTTGGGAGATTGAAAAAAAAAAAATTACTCCAGTTAACACTCCCTCATTTCATTTTTAAAGGTCATGCTTAGAGCTGGCAGTTGTTATAGGAGCTGTCCTCTGTAAAGAAAAGTCTTAACTAGCCAGCCACAGACTGAACCTCACCATCGAAAAACTAACATTGTCACTAGGATATGGAGAAACCATGGTGAAGAACTAGCAACAGCCAGACCACGGCAGAATGAGCAGTCGGCATCTGCTCGGTGGGCCTTTATCATGCAGTGTTGTATGTACGATTCAAAATGCACAGAACGATTGTTGAAATGATGTAGACAAATTGACTCAAATTAGTTTAGCATGGGCCATGCAAAGTTTAAGCTTGTTGAGACCAGACACATAGCAACAGCCGCCGTGCTTTGGAAGACCGTCGTTCGAAGGGTTAGCAGGAAAGCGGTATTCCAGCCCATGTTCACAGGGGTTGCTTTTGTGCCTGCTTGCTTCTTTTCTTTTAGTTTTGCCTGGCTCTAGAAAGTCTTGGCAGAAGTGATCCCTAACGAAGACTACACTGGCACTGATAATTTTATAGAAGTACTTGTGCGCCTTAACGTCATTTTATACTTCCTTAATCTTTTGACTGTTACTTAATGACAAACAAATCCCCAAAGAACTATGCGGGGAGGCGGAGGGGGTAAGATTAAAAGGATTTTGAGATTGTCTTCTCTGCTTTCAGTCAAACTGTCCCAAATCCTGCCAACACAATTCTCCAGTGCCCTATGACACCCCTCCCCAGACCACCAGGAGTGAGTTTCTTATTGTATTTACAGTAATCTAATTACAACAGTTCTTCAATTCACAGCCAGCTTTGGTATACAGACTTTAGCAAGAACTCTCCTCTCAGTGCAGATTGCAAACTTTAATCTTTTAAACTAACACATTCACAGAACCGCCCCCCCAAAAAAGTTCTGAAATGCCTGTGTAAGCTACTAAGATGTGTCCCCCTCCCATACCCACCAACACTTCTCTCATCTTTTTGTTGTTTTCTTTTGTGACAATTTACTGCCTAAAGGTAATGTGAGAGTTCCTAAAAGATAACATTCTCTGAGGTTATAAAATGATGGTTAAAACAGGTTGCCTGCCAGAAAATTTCTTTTAAAAAAGAGATTTTTCTAATTATGTGTAGTTCCCTTAATGTTTTTAACATCTCTCTGTATTTCTGCAATTGAGGAAACAACTATGTAGAGGAAACAAAAGCTGAACATTTTACTTAAAAATAAGATACAATCTCAGTTTAAAATTGTCATTGCCCAGATGCAAATCTTAAAAGCTGATTGACTTTATTTAGAAGACTCAGACAACAAAAGTAGATGGAATTTGTACATAATAAAAATGTCAAGAAAATGAAGACAGAAAAGATTGGTTTATATGAAGCAAAATATAAACCAAAAGTAGAATCCGCAATGAATTAGCTAATCTGGACATTCTTGGTGTGTCATTACAGCCATCTAGCTATACACACAAGTATTGCATTATCCAGTTTCTTTTCCATCACAGGTTTTCCACTTAAAGCTTTTACAATAGTATTTGGTTTACCAATACACATCTTCTGGAAGTTTGAGGGAACTTTATTCTTCTTCCAGTCTGGCATCTGAACCTCTGAGCTGTGCTGACATACAGTCTCATCTTGAACTCACTAAAGTTAATAAAATCTTCAGTCCCAAAGACATCAGGACTAATTTAGGTCCAGTATTATTATAAAATGTAGGTGTCCCCCACTACCTTGTCCTTTAGAAGATGTACAGAAGGCAGAAAGGCATGTATGCTCATATTTCATTTACAAGTATTTCAGATCCTCAGTTTATCTAGTTTATCAGAGGTTCATCAATAATTTTGCTTTCTAGCACAGAGCTGCATTCCTTGCCATGTCGGAATTGTTTTAATACTTAATTCCTCCTGTTGAGATTCATTGCTGTGCAAGCTGAAATGAGCTGGACAGTCAAACCTCAGTTATTCCCAACTGTTTTCTATGAACCTTAAAAAATCGGGAACGTAGAAGTGTCTTTTCTAATCTCACATTTCCTCTTGAAAAACTACTTCTAATGCACCTTTGTTCTGTTTTCCTCTGAGCAAATTGGCCATGGTAATAATAAATGAAGCGATTATTCAGTTTGTGAAATCTTTAGGTTTCTAGATAACGTATGTGCTCTGCTCAATCCAAAGAACTCAGAATAATGAGATGGCTTTGGAAAGGTCATAGGAAAGAGCAAGAGACAGCTTGGAAACCTCCCAACTATCATCAAAGTGTTCTGGAAATGACAGATCGTATGTAGGAGTTTATTTCTGTGAGATCTAATTTAAATTTTAATCTCTGGGGTAATATATCTAATCCTGACAGTCCAGTAATTTGCCAGGTTGAACAACATACAGGAAATACTCCTACCTTTATAAAAACGAAGTTCTTAACCAATTTGGGAGACAGCCTTGTGCGAGTGACTTGGGCTCCTCTAATAAAGGAAAATCATACTGCTGTTGCTGCAAAAGGCATGGAGCAGGGCACCCTGAAGTGTTCGAATGCCATCTGCTGGCTTGATTGAAAAATATGACCCTCCGGCAACCACTGCTGCTATCTTTGAAGACGGATGTGGAGGGCCAGATCTTATTTCATATATTGGCTTGAGCCAGTCACATTATTCCATATCTACACTCATGTCGACAGAAGAAGCATCGAGCTGGGATTATATAAACCTAACCTGCCTTAATGTGTTTGCCTGTGCTGGAGCATTAAGTCTGTCTAATGCTTTATGTCATCGAGGCTTAGTTAGATTAGGAATAAAAGGCATCTGTGCTGGTGGTTTTGCTAAATATCATGTTCAGATGTACTAATCCTCACGTAAGTTTATACCCGTCAGACTTTGTTTATTGCTTTACATGCAATGCTGCATGGAAAGGGTTCTACACAGCAAAGCCAGCTTTAGCCCAGGTGATTTCACCTCTCTGAGTTCGTAATCAGCTTTCCTCTTCATGGCAACAATCTGGCTTGCTCCGGAAGAAAGTCAGGAGACAACAAGCTGCCCAGGAGGGCCTGAGAGTGAAACACAAAGCAACTCAACTGGATATAGAGGAACCTACATCTCTGTAGGAGCTTGTAGCCTCTGCAAACTTCTCCTTCAGGTTCAAAGTGCAAACAACAACAAAAACTTTGTATTTTCAAATTAAACCACAGGCTAGAATCCAATCATTTGCAGAGGTTAAACCATTATGAATTTTACAAATATTTCATGAGTACTTTAGGGTCTATTTTCTCAGCGCACTCCTACAGAGACTGGTAATATAGCCTTGAGTATGATGTTAAAAGACAATCTCTTCCTGAGTATGTTCCAGCCCGTACCTTATGCAAGTGCTGGCAGAGACCCGTATCCTATCTACCCTTACTGTGATGGGCTAAAAACCCAGGAAATGAAAAATATGGGTCCTCACCATGGAGGTGGTAGCAAGGTGGGGGTCAGTCTTTTCTCCAAGTAACAAGCAATGGAACAATAGGAAAGGTCCTGAAGCTATGCCAGGGGACGTTTAGATTGGACATTAGGAAAAATTTCTTCACCAAAACTGTTGTCAAGCATTGGAACAGGCTGCCCAGGAGGGAGGTATTTAAAAGACAGGTAGCTGTGGTGCTCAGGGACATGGTTCAGTGGTGGACCTGGCATCACCAGGTTAATGGTTGGACTTGATCTTTTCCAGATCGGTCTTTTCCATCCAAAATAATTCTACGATTCTGTAATTCTATGAATGAAGCAGCACCAACCAGGGTGTGTGATTTTTACCTGTATAGACTTGGGACTGATCTGGGTGTTTTTGCTTAGAAATATTAGGATGTTTTTAAAGAATATGTGGGCAGTATATAACGAAAATTATAATATTGTCATAACAAACAAGTAATCAGAACATTCCCCATCCACATGTTTGATTAATTCTCTTGGGTCTATGTATTAACAAATGGCATAATCTCCCTCATACTCCCCAAAATGCCCAGTGAATATGATGCACTATTTTTTCCAAGGATGATTCACCCCTCTGAGACTTTACCTGTTTCACAGTTCTACTCAGAAAAATTTCTTCTTTTTTGTAATTTTTCATCCTAGGGACTTCATGTTGCTCAGAAATGACCCACAGCCAAGCAAGCTGAGGCAACTGTCATTATCTAGTGCCTGAACTCTAAAACTGCGTCAGAGCTGACAGTGTAGCTAATGATGGGAAGCAGTTAATGCCAGGTCAGTGATGGTACGTGGCTAACAAAGGCAAAATGACTGCAGAACTGCAAAGTCACCAAGTGCACTGCACGGCAGATTAAAAACTCTGTAAGTCCTTTTAACTCCAAGCCTACAGCCATTTTTTCGCCCTTCCACTCCTCTTTCTGGTAGCACAGCAAGAATTTCCAAATCATCAACGGTAGGACTTTGCAAAGCTGCAGCTCCTACAGGAGTTCAGGGTGACCGCACACACCACCTCCAACACCCAGCCTCTCTCTGCTCCACAGGATATCAGAAATATACAGGGATGTCCCCTAAGCAAAGACAACAATCCCATCACTTCTTTCCCAAAATGGAATTCCGTGTCTTCTACAGACTGTTAACCTCATTACAGGAGTGACTCAGTGCTATAAAATGCAAGTAATGAACTATAGCATCATCATCATCCACGTTATCATTGTTATTATAGTATATCTGTATTATATATATATTATAGTATGTATAGTGTTTGATTAGAAGAAAAATGGGAGAAGGAAGGCGCAAAACCATTGTGCAGAATTTAGGTCTAGTTGTGTACAGGCTTGTATTTAACAGTGTTGAGAAGGTTGGGTCCAAGATTTGTGAAACCACGTGGCTTCCTTCACTTTTGAATGTTCCTGTCATCCCCTCAATATGCCAGCTGTAGATACAAAGCAATCAGGCAGCGATTGGGCACAGCATTAGAAAGCCCCGGGCTGCAAGGTATTCACTTCTTAGCAGTGTCAATACTATCTTACTTCTGATTTGAAGTAGGTGATTTGTAGTTCAAAATTAAAATGAAGGTACTTTTCCTGACTATTCCCACACCTGTTTTACAACTCTTTGTTTCATATTTATCTTTTCATCTATAGGAATAAACACATTAACAGCAAAAAGAGTCTCTGGCGTGTCTCTACTGCGGCATGCACACCATGGGGACAGTGACAATCTGTTGCCTCTGCTGATTAACAGCTAGCAAGGAGCATTTACTGGACCTTAAGAGAGATCGTGGAGTGTTTTATGGTGACGCTGCCTCCTCTGGAAGGCACTAAGAGTACATGAAAGCACTTACTTATCTATAACCCAGTAATTAAATAGCTGTAACAAAGTATGGAGATTCCTGCCAAGATTTTCCAAATGCCTGTGTGTCCACTGAGAAGAATAAGGATGCAAAGCCATGAGCTGAAGATCTAATTAAACTGATGGAAGGTATGTACTCAGCTCTGCAGAGACCGCTCAGGAGACTAAGGCAAGGAAAGAGATGCTCAGTGCCCTTGCAGGCCTGGGGTTTATCTTTGCTGTGTTCTTAACCACAAAAACATGGAGAGATGGTCTTGCTATGTAGATCTGTAAATTGGATAACGTTAGTGTTTTATTTCATAACAAAAAAGGAGGCATAGTAGAGATAGACTTGAGGAGTGACTTCATGCTTAGCACAGCTTATTTTAAATGTCAGTCTCTTGGGGCAGGTTCCCGTGCCAACAATTTTCTTGAGAGGTTACATGCTATGAAAGTGGGTGAACACACACCCAACTCATAACTCAGTCAACCTTCCACCTTCATAAAACAGAGCAAAAAGATTACAAAAATGCACTAGTAGAGCCCACAGCTGGGAAACAGCAAGAAGGACATTTTATTTTAAACTGGATTAAAACCTACAAACCATCGCAGAAGAGTTGCTGTGCCTCCAAGCAGCATGCCACACCTAGGAGACTAAACAGCAATACTATCATTTATTCCTATTTATTCAAGGCAGGGATCTGACCTTTCCAGGCTCATTTGTCTCCGCAAACTTTGCTCATGCTACTCATGACCGCTCATATTCATAAGACCTGCAAGACTGGAACATTAAATAATTGCTGATTATATAAAGGAAATGTGATAGGAGGAACAATATTTTCTTATTATGTGACTATCTTTTTTACTTTTAGAATCTGAGAAATCTCTTCAATTATTTTGATCACCTTCCTGCCAAAGGTACATTTTAAAATTGGCCACTGCACTTCCACAGATAGGAAGCTTTTCTGTGATCTTTGCAACAAAATTCAATGAATACATTAAACTGGGTACTATTGTTCTACTGAATAATATTATTGTAATTATTTTGTTCCAGGTTTGTCAGTGTCCACCCAATCATTCTCTCAGCTCTATGGAGGAAATGCCACCCTACAGGTTGAACAACAGATCCAGAGTGCTTCAGGGGTTGGGTGGCTTCAGTCCAAATGACACCGTGTCCTGACCTATAAAATGAAGACAATAAAATCTATTCACCTTTGTAAACACTAGGGCAAGATATGGTTGAATGGCAGTATGTAAATTTAAAATCTTAATTAAACTTAGGCAGAGCACCAAATAATCACAAAGCACAGGCTACTTGAAACAGTTCTGCTGCTGAAATCAGTTTTTTAATGGCTCAGTAACAAGCTGACAGTATCACAGTTCTTGAAAACTTAAGAATATTGTGATAATGGCTTGAACTTGTGTGTGCACACATAAAAAAACCCTCCAGTTAACAGGCCAAGACTTAAAATCTATTCCTGCTTATTCACAATTTATATTGGTATAACTCTGCAGTCAGCTGTGTTATAAAAAGGAGTGAGGATACTCTGGTCTTTTCTGCTGCTACCTGGCACTGTAGTGCTATTTCAGTAGTATGTTTGATCTGTTACTTTCTTGATCATCAACTGAAAATGTTGTACAATCAATGTACGTCTCTGACTTTCTTCCCTTGCATGCTACAGTCACCCAGCACTCCTAGCAGACAGACAGTTTCATTTCCTGTGAGACAAGATGCATCTGCAGGTAAGACATCACACTTAATTACCCTCTTCACATGCAATGACGACATTACATATGTTTGACTGTAGTATGCTGCTCTTTCATTCCAACCTGGTTTTGCCAGTAAGATCTTGTCAGCCAGTGGCTTCACTACCAACAAACGTTGGATATTAATCTCCGTCACTCCTTCCTCCCTTCCTTCCAGCACACTGTTAACCTAGATTATCCACTCAGGGAACTCACTTTTAAGATCCAAGGTAGAATTATATCTCTATTTTGCAAAAGTACAGTTCTTGACAAATATCTCTCCAGTAGACCACAGGCGTGGGTCTGCGATCAGGATGTACCCATATCCCTGGCATACAAGTTAGGAGATGGTACCCCATGCAATCCAGCTCTGTCCTCCACCTTTGGCTGCTACACTTTATTATCTCTAGAAATGAACCAAATAAAACAGCACCCACAGCATCTCACATGCTTCTCCATTGTGCTCCTCATTCAGGTATCCTGTTGAGCAAACAGTCCATCTGGAGTTTTCCATCCAGTCACACACCTACAGACTTAGGACCCTGATCCTCTCCCCTCAGCTTTGACTTTTCACAACGGCTACCTACAACAGGAAGAATAAAACTGCGAGGCCTGGGAGTTCAGAAGACACATGGCCTTATTTTCAGTTCTGTGCTGAAAGAGAAGGACTTTTCAGAGCTGTTTCCTGGGTCTACATTGAATCTGATACAGTGAAACTCCAACTCTGGCCGCAGTTCCCCACAGCTAGTGCAGCAGTAGAAGTAACCACAATCATCATAATGGAACACAAAATGTATATATTTTGACCTTACTTCAAATAATTTCTGCATCTGTAATCATACTGCATTCACAGACAAAACCTTTAAACCTATAATCTAAATGAAGGAACCATTCCTCCATGAGGGAAGACTGAATGTTGTACTTTTTCCACTTAAAGGTTGTTAAGAATATGCTTATATGCTCTTCCCCGTGAAAGGTTTTTTTCTTTCTCATAAAGATTAAATAATACTGAAGAAGTCTTCACTGAATATGCCAACAGCAGACGATCTTGAGACTATTTATGAAGGAAATGTTCAATGCATGAAAAATGAGAGCAAAAATAGTCACAATGACGACATCTCTGCAACCAAAATCTTTTCCTCAGCTTCAGTGCTGGTTTAGTAAAGCAACAGGGATACCGCTCATTTGTTGTTTGCTGTTTGCAGAGATATCAGCCTGAAGTTATTTCGGTTATTACACCTGCCAGTAAGACTCCTCTGCCACTGGCTGTGGTTTTACAAGGAAGTTGGCTCTTTCCGTTTGCTCGGCAAAACACTTCACCAACCCAAGTCCTTCTGTGACATCCTAAATCTTTTGGAGTTTGAAAGAGATTTCAATCTCTTTCAATGCCTTTAATTTTCAGTTACTAGGAGGCAAAACATTCTTTGATGCCTCATGCAGTAAAGTTTAAGGGTGATTGATTATTACCGAGAATATATTCAAGACGCAAATCTTTCTGCTGCCGCCAGAAACATGAAGCTACAGGCCTTGTGTGTGAAGCAGAGCCCTGCCTGTGAAGAAAGCACAGTGTACACCTGGGCCTTAGGGCAAGGGCTGAATAGCAGCTATAGGGAAATCCTCTTATCTCCAAGTGCTGGTGACAGTGGCAGGTGTTAGTACCAGGGAGGTAAACACTGAGTCTGGAGAGTCATTCACCTGTTCTCCCAGGTGTAATTCAGGAACCCAGAGTAGGATCCCTGTGTGCTTGTGTACTATTTCCAAAGAACGTGACTAATTCATGCACCCTGTGTGCCTCCTACGTCTTGGAAGATCCCGAGGCATGCTCCCAATCAGACACAACCCTCATTTTTTCACTTGGATTCTCCTGCATTCATGCTTTCACCAGTTCAGTGCCAAAATAAAGAACATCGCTGGTATTCGTTCAGCGAGTCAGGAACACCGAGTCCCTGATGCCCTGATGGGTCACTCCCTCAAACCCAGCGTTGCCCTGATGGGTGACATTGATGCTCCTGCAACAGTCCAGTGACATCTGACTAGATCTGCACGCTCTGAGGAGGATAGATCTCTTTCATCTTCACCTCACACCTACTTACATCCCTCTACACTAATCTGGAGGGAAACTGCTAGAGCTGGGGCAGATAAAGAGCCTGGAAAAGGCCTCTTTAGACAGATGTCTGTGGAAACCGGGTGCTCCTTTGTATTTCCCATGCAGGAGCCGAGTTCACACTTCATATGGGGACTAATAATTTTAGAGGATTCCAGGAAAGACTATCCTCCTTAAGAGGATAGGAGGAGAGGAGGGTGGGGCAGAAGGGCGGTAGTCAAGCACAAATCTGGGCAGAGGAAGGAGGGATGGTATTTTGCCTATGTAAGTATTTTAATCTTGTGAAGCATCTCATGGGGTATTTAGTATTCCTGCACTGCTGAGAGGAGTTAAACCTACGTTCGAAGTGCCTGGGACTTCCCTCTGTCTTGGCCATTCTACACTTCCTTGTCTAACTTGAAAGTCGCTGCTCATCCCCAAAGATCCTTACAGATGCACATGCAGATATCCCAAAAAAGGGGACGAGCACCAGAAGACTTGTCTTTCTCCAACTACAGCCCTCGCTGCCACAGTTCCCTAGAAAGCCATGCTCATCATGACTGCAACTTCATTCCCAACAGGTCGCATGTGGGTAGCTCCACTCAGGTAACCGCCAGGATAGAGAGTGCTTAACACAAACTCATATCCTTTGGATTAGCATTGTGGTTTCACACCACGCTGCTGGTGACACGCTGGGCCATGTTCCTCACAGGACGGCCAGGGTTTGCCATGACGGCACTTATTCACCCCAAGCACTTGGCCGAGGTGCTCCCCAGTCCACCAGG
>NW_009708769.1:0-206 GCF_000703405.1 Apaloderma vittatum | reverse complement strand
AACAAAAGCAGAAAGAGTTACTGGCAAAAGAAAAGATGAAGGCTCAGACTTCTGCCCCTGCACAGCAGTCAGGGGGGAAGCGGCAGAGGGAAGGTTGGTTGGGCTTTTTTTGTCCCTTTTTTTCTGTCGTTTGCTTGTTGTGGGTGTTTTTTTTCCCTCCTCCTTTCCCTCCTTAACACACTCTCTTACCGTTATGCTAAATACTG
>NW_009708768.1:0-9696 GCF_000703405.1 Apaloderma vittatum | reverse complement strand
AAAAAAAGAGAAAAATGTGGTTTTAAAATGCTCTTAATTGCCACTCCAAATATACCTCACTGCTTGCAATCCAGGACAGTCGATGATCCTTGTGCCAATGTCAGGGCTCTTTCATAAATTGGACAGCAGGAGGTGGTCCAAAAGCCAAATTCTGAGTGCTCCTCTGGGATCCTGATGGGTTACCTTCGAATTGGAGCAAGCCCTCATGGGTCCCAGGCTGTTTGAAACCCATGTCTTCCACATAAGTAGCTATCAAGCCAATGGGTCTTCTGGGTTCTCACTTAATATGCTTAGAGGTTTTGCTATTAGAATAAATGCCAGTCGTTTTGTTACTAGATTCCCCAGGCCTTCAGAGTACTGTTTTAAGCTCTCTAAGTGTCACCAGTACTCATTATCCCACCTCCCACTCCCTAGTGGAATTTTTAAGTGACAAGAAGCTGGAAAAATACAGATGGTATAATTATATATTTTGCAGTTGATTAATCACCACAAAACATTAATCACATTTGCTATAACAATACATAATCAAATTCTTTATAGTAGAAATTAAGTTTCTTTCTGATAGTGAATGGATTCCTTTAGGATATTGACATGGCTTTTCAGCATCTGTTTTGCACCAGTTCCACATCTGCATTTGATCTAATCAGCTTTAGGGCTATGTAAAAATTAGGCTTTAAGGTTTGTTTCATGTTTCTAACTGCACGTTAATAATAGCAGAAGTGCAAATAAGGATATATCTGCTGTAACAAACTACTCCTCATATGCTACACTTACTCATTTTCTGCCTTCAGTGAATCTTTTACTTTTCTCCTTTTAAGTTAGTTTGCTAAATGGAATAGAAAATTTCTTTTGAAATAATTCAAGTTGGTAATATACTGACAGAAGAAAGAGACCTAGATAGCACACTGAAGAATGAATTCAGATAGCTTATTACAACTGTCCGCATCAAAAGCAGCTGTTGTCGGCCTAGTGGTCAAGAGTCCCCGATCTCAATGATCTGTCATATATAACCACTCTCCTGCCAAGGAATAATATTTGGTGTTGGTTCAAAGTTATGATTTTGCACCACTGGCCCACATTTTTTATGCTAGCCTAGGCTATGCTAAAACGGGTTTCAGCTCTGTCTTTAGATGTGGGTGAGGGAGGCAACAACTTTCAATTCCGAAAGTGTGCTTTACCAACCATATCATGGAACAGCCAAGGGCCAGTACATATTCAGTCACTGCTGCTGAATCTGGGTCACTGTGTAGTAAAGCAACATAAAATGTGTAAGCCAGAGGCAGAATAATCAAGCAGAATCTGGATTTAATTGTCCACTACTAAGGGATATTCTTCCCTAGACAACACATGTAAACATAACTAAAAAAAAAAGATTGTAAAAATTCATGAAAGTTAACTCACTTTTGCACATTTGTGTTTTATTCCAACACGAAATATATGCCTTTCTGGTAGATTAAATTGTCTAGCTGCATCATACAGGCTGAGAAACATTTCTCTTCAGGTGAGAATAATGAAGATTACTTGGGATGTGGAAGAAGAAGGTTGGCTCCAACCCAGTCTGATGGAGTCTTTTGGGGACGTTACTTTCCATTTCTCAAAGAATTACTCTAACCACCAGGATGAACTAGAAAGCAGACTTTACCTTCTCTTGAACAGACTGCTCTGAGAAGACTGTTGGCTTCAAGTACAGAGGTGTCCTCTGCTCAGCTTGGATTTATAGGTCTTTCTGTTCCTCCCTTATTACACCTTTAAGTGTTCTCCTGGCTCACTTGTTAATGCCATGAAGATATATAAATTATCAGTGTAGTCACTGGGACTTATTTTCTCTGAATCATGTTTGGAAGACACGTATTTTTGCTTCCAGTTGTGCGGGAGACGACTGTAGCACTGTGACAGACTCAAGACTATTGCTTAGAGAACTACATGAAGATGAATGTCCTGGTTCAAATATCATAACACTGACTTCAGCTGGAGTTTTTTCAACTGAGGTACAGATCATCTATAGAAAAAAATGACAGCAAGGTTATTTTTTAGGGTTAAAAGACAACTTATACTGAACAGAGCCTCAAACCATAAGTTATATCACTTATTTAAATAAGAGTATTGTGCAAGCAGATTCCTAAATGGTGCAAAAGGAAAATCTGTAAGAAGTTTTACCTCATATTCAGTGTATTCAGCTCTTGATTTTGTTACCTTAATGTAGGATTCAGAATATACATACATTGTAAAAATATTCATATTTATCTCATGTTTGTGTAAGGAACACAAAGCAGGACAGTTGTGTAATACTCTGTGCTGCTATATGATTATTTTTTGTAAATTAACCATGCAACCTACCATGAGTTATTAAAAAACAATAAAGCAAACCAAAAGCCTCCCGACTTTAAACTAAGCTAGATCAACTAAGTTTTGAAACAGAGTACTGAGACATGTTTTCTGAGTACATAATTTGTCAGCTGGTGCTCAAAATTGGGATGTTACTGGTGCCTATGAAACACTTTAAAGCTATGAAGAACAATGCTGTAGAAATAAAGTGACTGATGTTCTGCCAATAGAAACCTCAAAAGGAGGTTGAAAAACACAATGAAAGTTGCTTCTGAAGCTGGAGATAGGGAAGCATTATGTTTTATTTTGCCCTCTAATGTAAGCCCCAAAGCATTGTTTCACTAAAACGGGTCTGCTACCTGAACTGAGTCCAACACAGTCCCTCAGCACAAACACAGTGATGAAAAACTCATTCAGTATGTCATGGTAAAATTTCCTTGTTTGTTGATGGAGTGAGCAGAGCACAGGGTGTTGTCATCTGCAGATTTTGACTTCGACTTCCTGCATACTGAGGAGACGTAGAACCACTTGTGCACTGTTTATTCATACCAGGGAACTACTACTTGCCCAACACCCCCACTGGTAACAAGAGCACAGCTTTAACTGTAACTGTTCACAGTTGTGAGAAACTGTGTCTGAATCTTTAAGGACACACAAGGGCACTGCTGTGATCAAGGATAGATGGGAAAAATGCTTGCTTACTTTCAAAAGAGCTTTTGTTTTGATTGTCCATGCAAAATTCCCTTGTCACTCTAGCACGCTTCTGAGCCTTTGAATGCAAGGTTGTTATTCCCTAATCATGTTTGCCAATGAGTAAGGAGAATTTCAGGATCGTGATTTAATCCTGGACGTATCCTTTTGTCCCCAGGAAACATTCACCAAACAGAAGCTGGAGATCTGGACAGATTTTTATAGGCAAGGAATTATGACTGGGATAAAGTGTTTTTTGAGGAATACCAAGAGAATATCACAGTAGCTCTAAAAAAAATAGTCTAGAATATGTGTATATTTTCTCAATATCTTTGAAATTAATCAATGCAGTTTATTATAAGTTCTTTAGCATGTAATATTGATCCTTGTTAAGGTGAATTTTCCTTTCTAGTGCACTTCATGCAAAGTAAATTTGACATTAACACTGTTGCATAATCTTTTCACTCTCAGCTTGAATATATAAAGCAGGATATAAAATATCTGAGAGGGAAGAATCCTGGACTGCCAGTAACTGGAAGATCAATGAAGCAATAAGTATTTCTCATCTCTGTTCTTACTATTCAACATTTCTAGAGAGAGGCAGAATCTAATCCCTTGACATACTTGAATTAAACTTTAGAAACCAGCTTTTCTGATCTCTGTGCTTAATATACATTGGAGTGTTTTTACATAATCTCCAGTAGATATTTATACCTAATAGCATTAGTAGTCTTAGATGTCATCATTTTTGCCACAACCTTCTTAAGGTCTAAGAGAATAATGTATATAATTGGATGAATGCATGCCTGAGAAAAATCAGCAAGATATGACCACAGCGTACTGTTCACTCTAAAGAGTGACAAAAATATTGTTATAGGGCAGCGTAAGAATGTATTTCAACAGTATCTGCAGTTGGGTGTATGTTGTAGGTATATCAGAGTTAGTAGAACTCCAGAGTAGATAAGAAGGTATCCCTAGTCTTCACTGGATTCTATTATACTACATGCCACTGCAAAAAAAATTGCTGTGGGTATCAAAATGATGTAGACTAAAGTTAGATTGTGTACGATATCTTGTTCTGAGGAGTAAGGTTAGGTTGTGTACGATATCTTGTTCTGAGGTCAGACTTGCGATAAAAATACAAGCTGTGTTTATTCCTTGAAAGAGGTAAGTTGCAAGTAAAAAAAATTGTTAACTGAGTAAAAAGATGAGGAGAATGTTCGTTCCCTCAGGAATGGAATAGTTGGTTTTTCTAACAATGACTTTGTGAGCAGGTAAATTATTTTTAACCTAGAGTGCAGACAAGTTTACTTCAACTCTTTAATTCATTTAAGTTTTATACAAAAGTCTCAATATTGCAACAGATAAAGATTACAGCACTCTTAAATTGAGAGAAGAATATTTCAAAGCTGAAAATCTCCAGGCCTATTTCTTTACTATGCCAGCTTCATAAATAATATAAATACCTCATGTTAAAGTACTTGGCATAGAATCATCATAGAATCAGAGAATTGCCTAAGTTGGAAGGGACCTTAGAGGTCATCTAACCAATCTCCCTGTCATGGGCAGGGACATCTCTCAACTAGAACAGGTTACTCAAAACTCCCTCCAACTTGGCCTTGAACACCTCCAGGGAGAGGACAGCCGCAACATCTCTGGGCAATTTATTCCAAAGTCTTGCCACCCTCGTACTGAAGAATTTCTTCCTAAGATCCAATCTAAATCTATTCTCTTTCAACTTAAACCCATTTCCTCTTGTCCTATCAGCAGACACTCTTGTAAAAAGTCCCTTCCCAGCCTTCCTGTAGGTCCCCTTCAGGTATTGGAAGGCAGCTGTTAGGTCCCCCTGAAGTCTTCTCTTTTCAAGACTGAACGATCCCAGCTGCTGGAGCCTCTCCTCGTAGCAAAGGTGCTCCAGCCCCTGCATCATCTTTGTGGCCCTCCTTTGAACATGTTCCAACAGATTTGTGTCCATCTTATGGTGGGGGCACCAGAACTGGACGCAGTATTTGAGGTGGGGTCTCACGAGAGCAGAGTAAAGGGGAAGAATGACCTCTCTTGACCTTCTGGCCACACTCCTCTTTATGCATCCCAGGATAGAGTTGGCCTTCTGAGCTGCATGAGCACACTGCTGGCTCATGTTGAGCATCTTATCTATCAACATCCCCAAATCCTTCTCTTCAGGGCTACTCTCAACCCACTCCGAACCTGATTTGTATTTGTGCCTGGGATTGCACTGTCTCGGCTGAAGGACTTTGCATTCTGACTTGTTGAAGCTCGTGCAGTTTGCACTGGCCCATTTCTCAAGCCTGTTAAGGTACCTCTGGATGGCATCTCTTCTCTCAAGTGAGTCCATGGCACCACACAGTGTGGTGTCATTGGCAAACTGGGTTTTTTGAAGACCAGTTTATTCCAGAGGAAAATGGGTTGTACTTGAGAAAGTCACATAGTGTTCAACATTATGCATGACATCAAAGAAGTTCTTGAACAGGCAATTGTAGATCTGCCAATAACATATGATATTCTAAAACACCAAAGATACATTGCTAAAAATATGCCATAATGAGAATTCTTCACTTAATATGATTGATTAGATCCCTATTTGGTGTTTATGCTACCTCGAGTTGTGTAAGGTGTGGATCCTGTTCTGGAGAAACATAATGACTGACTGAAGACGAGTATAATGGCACCTACCTTATTGAGTGTTTATTTGAATGATTAACCTGTACAAAAACTTCAGCTATCTTCCAATAGCCAATAGATGATAATTTTTGTATCACCGTGAATAATTTTACTCCAAGTTAAAGTCATATTAAATGAACACTTATCTTCTCACATGAACACATACTTCAGGTACAGATCTAGGATGATATTTATTTCACTCAGCTTTAGCCATACTGAAGGTGATCACTCAAGCTATTCAATTATCTTGAGATAAAAGGAATTATTCTCTGAAGTTGTCCATCTCTTTCTCCATTGACTGTAGAAAGATCATGGACGGCTAATGTAAACTGAAGAACTGATTTTTAAAGAGCTGAAGGTAGGTGAATTGATTTGTGACATAGTAAAGCATTCACAAGATATTTTGGATGCACAGGGTAGTCTGAGGGTACAAAACATTGAATAAACATATTTTTAATGGTCATTGAGTGGTCAAAATCATAAGAAAACCTTTTGCCACAATAGGACTGTTTAAAAGCTGTTGCAGACTATACTACTGAAAATGAAGCTTTTATATCTCAACATTTAGTAAGTGATTGAAAATGAATGTTTGGTTTCTGAATGCATAGCTGCAGATCTGACAAATAATTGGCTAACCTAGACACATCAGAATCATCTCAAAATTAATACGAGTAGGTCAAAAGATAGGGTATTTAAATGGAAATGTGTTAATTTAACCAATTTAAATGGGTGTAAAGGAAAACAGGTTTGAGATGTTAATCAGTTTGTGTATCTGCATCATACTGTGGGGCTGCCCAGATTTACAAACCAAATCATAAAATGCATCTAGTTTGCAGAATATACTAGTTAGTAGTAGAAGGGTGTCAGTAAGAAGACTATAGTGTTTTTATACCCTCAAAAGTCCACTCCAATGATGTCGCTGATATAATAATAGACAGACACAGAAACATATGGTGATACTCTTATTCACATTTCCCTCAATTCTTTCACAAAGTAAACTTCCTTAGGCATTCATGAGAGTTGTACCCAAGCAAGGACCAAGCAAAGGCAGAATCGGCAACTCAGGAATAAGTAATTTGAGGAAAGTACATTGATTAGCTATCTCTATTCTTGTTTAAACATATTCCTGCTACATTGTTGACTGAGAGGATTTGCATATAAAAGCAGAATGTGCTCCAGTGTTGAGGAAAGGGTGAGGAGCTCACTGTGTATTTATGGAAAATAAACTGTTAAAGAGTGACAACCAGCTCTGAAACTTAACAGGTAGGAAGAAAAGAGAGAGAGTGAGAAAGAAAGGTAGAAACCTAGCAGCTTTTGACAAGTATGCATAAATCTTTCTGTAGTGTAGAGTCACCTGAGGAAAGAGAACATGAGAGACCATTAAACCTTAAGAGTTTTGAAACATTCCTGAGGTAAAGGTGGATATTTGCAAGGCATACACTGGCATCTTCAAAGGTAGTTCAAAGATCATCAGAAGAGTTCTTTGTCTGTGAGCTCTTTTGCTCAAAAGACTGATGTTAGGAGTGATGACGGATAAGGTCAGATATTGGTAAAGGAGAAAGTCATGCTTGCTCAGGTTGCTGAGCTGGTGCTTTGCATATTGTTGCAAACCTTAGCAAATCCAGCATGATTAAGCAGTAGCATTTCAATGTCCTGACTTATAAGGAATTAGACCAAACAATTCTTGCTGTCATGATCAAGTCCCAGCTTTCTAGGTCAGTCTTTACACATGTGCAGCACTCCTGGGTTGAGTGATGAATGAGGGTGGCTATAGTTCATCTGTGTTGGAAGAAGATAAACAGCTTGGTGTCAGCTAACTCCCTTCCCAAAAAGGGAACAACAGAGTAACGTACTGAGAGGAGAAAAGGGTTTTATTTGTCCTTCATCCTATCAATTGTTTGCAATTCTGAACTTTGAGCCCAGTATTTATCCCTACGTGGCTCTTCGTAGAAGGTGAGGAACTCTTCTCTTCTGTTTTGAGGTTGTTTTTGTTTGTTTGTTCTTATGAAGTGAGACAAAAAGAAGCAAGGAGGACTGGGACTAGATGAGATGACTGTAAATTTCCCACTTTCTCACTTTTCCATATGATTGTGGGGACAGACAGAAAGGTAACATTTGCAGTTTCTTCCTCAATATGCAAAGATTATCTGATGATACATATAACTTGTTTGTTCCTATCTTTCTTAGGTTATGTTCTTGATTAGCAGCTGAATGATGTTATTTCTCCTTCCTTTACAAAATTCTCTCACTGTGGAAACCCAAATTCCTTCTTGCAGAATCACACAGAATCACAGAACCACAGAATGTCAGGGGTTGGAAGAGACCTGAAAAAATCATCTCGTCCAGCCCCCCATGCCAGAGCAGGATCACCTACAGTAGGTCACACAGGAATGCTTCCGGGAGGGTATTGGGTGTCTCCAGAGAAAGATACTCCACAACCTCCCTGGGCAGCCTGTGCCAGGCCTCTGTCACCTTCATAGGGAAAAAGTCTTTTTCTAATGTTTTTTGTGGAACCTCTTGTGCTTCAGCTTGTATCCATTGCCTATTGTCCTATCATTGGACATCACTGAAAAGACCTTGGCTTCATCCTCCTGACACTCACCCTTTACACATTTATAAAGACTTATGAGATCACCCCTCAAACTCCTCTTCTGCAAGCTAAAGATCTCCAGCTCATTCAGCCTTTCCTCATAACGGAGATGTTCCACTCCATCATCTCTGTGGCTGTGCTGGACTCTCTCAATCAGTTCCCTGTCTCTCTTGAGCTGAGAGGCCCAGAACTGGACACTCCTCTTCACTATGGTCTGTATTTCATGAGCAATGATCAGACACGGTGATCTTCACTTCATAAATCTGGAAAGACAAAAAAGATAAAGTCACCATAGAATGAACAGTTAAGCTACTCAGCTCTAGGATTGTTCTTCTGTTTGTGACATTTTTTCTTGACTAAGAAATGAGATTTATGAATTAACCAGAGATTAGATAATTCTTGTTTTGTCTTATTGTTGCTGTGATATCAGATAAGATTATACTAGAAAATCAATAAGGAATTTCCAAACATGAAGTTCTTAGTAAATTATGTCCTCTTTAGTGCACAATGCCTTTAGATATTCCTTACTATGACTAACAAAAAAAGTGATGGTTTCATCTCATACTCATACACATTTGGTCTCTTGATCTGCTCAGAATTCTTTATGGTAATTCGAACTTGATGAAATAAAAAATAAGATTATGCTGCCCTTGTTTATGAGGGGAGTTTTCATGTGCTGTTTCAGAACTGAGTCACTAATTATCTCTACAATTCCAGCCTTTCCTTATCTGTACAAGCATGGCAACTGACAAGACAGTAAAACGTATGAGCAATAGCCTCTTTCTCTCCAAAAATTCCAAAGAATAAAACAGGTAAAAAATAAAAATATGAAAAAGAAAATCCAAAAACTTATTCTCAAAGTGTAAAACTAAAATCAGTGCTTCTCTAAGATCTTAAATGACAAAATAAATAAATCGATAATGCCCCCTTATACCTCTCTCTTTAAAATAAGCACAGTCCACATCTGAGAAAGAGCTAAATCCTCAAAGAGATATAAAGAATGATCAACCTCGGCTAATTTTATGTGTTACACATTTTACGTTTATTCCTCAGCTAGTTTTAAGGTTGCTTTGATATCTTAAAACAAAAACAAAAACAAAATTAAAAAAAACCAACCTTGTCATACTTGAAGAAAACCATCTCTTTAGCTGACATATTTCAGAATTCTAGCTAAGAATATGTTGTATTGTACTCAAAAAAATAACCATTTATTTCCTACACTTCTTAAGAGAGCCAAAGGGGTAAGGTCTGCACTTAATCCGATGTTGTCTACCTTTAATACTGTTAATAAAGATAGTGGTTACATTAATAGAACTCTTACGGCTACCATCAGATGCCATAGCTTCGAGGCAGGCAGGGTCTTTACACCACGTTTGGAGAGAGATACTGTATTGGGTTGGCTCAGCAGG
>NW_009708767.1:0-20239 GCF_000703405.1 Apaloderma vittatum | reverse complement strand
CAGCCTCAATAATTCTGTGATTCTGTGAATGTGTGAGATGGGTTATAAACCTATCTGTGCTCTAGTTTTTGGCTTTACTGATACAAGCTTTATTTATTAGTTGGGATGTAGATGGTGAGAACTATGGCATCATTCATAAAAGATTGACTAAAATATAAAAAATCCATTTGAGTCAAGCAAGACATGGTGTGGAGATGGGAGTAGAACTTGGATTTTTTGAGTTTGCATCTTAACACAGGTTGTCCTGTGTCTAACAGAAATGTTCTCTATCTTTGCCCACATACAGTAAAAATTTTCCTTCTTTGTCTCCTAGAATGATCTGTAGGTGTCTGACTATTGTTTTAAGGAAGATTTTGGATAAATTATGTGATGTTTGTCACACAGTTTCCCTTATTGAATGTATGGGCAATTTTATTTTCCTGCCTAGCGTGGATCTGGAGAAAGCTAACTTCACTGATAATTCACTGAAATTGTTCGGGTAATCATGTAGTGAAGTTTCCTGATTGTATCAGAGAAAACAAAGAATAAGTATGAGCTTAATAACTGTCCTTTGTGCAAATGAATGTTAAACTGTGTCTGCAGTTAATAGGTTTTTTTTCTCCCAAAGTGAAGAGCTTTACTAGTTATAAGCACTGAATAAAGAAGAGGAGGAAAAAAACCTAACAGAAATCCTAAATTATACTTCCTCAAAATGTTCAAATGCTGGATTTGTACACACAGGATAAATAAGTAAATAATACTATCTGAACAAAAATATCTCAAATTCAGTGTAACATCTTTATACTATTGTCACTTTGGGCATATTCAGGGGCTTTTTAAATTTTCATATTGTAACTCACTAGGTAGTTGTCTCTAGAACAGGTACAGCATATTTTTTCACATTAAAAAGTTATTAACTACATGTATATGCGTAATTGTTCCTGACTAATGCTAATTTAGTGCCTGATAAAAGTGATGGGAGAATGAAGTATCTGCATAATTAACCAGTTGTCTGGAGGTGATTATCCAGAAGTTGCTCAATTTATTTCAGTTCCGGGTTCCCCAAGCCAGGTGCTGATGTAGTACATCTTGCAATGTTATGACAGAATTGGTGAAATTAATCTGAAATCTGTCATAGACCAGCATTTAACTTTTGTGTCAAGGTTCTCTAACAATTGGTCTTGTTATCCCCATGGAATTGCAGAGGAAAATATGCACTTAATTGACCATTTTCCTGGACATTATCATCAAGAAGTTGCATAATTTGTTTCATTTCAGGGTCCTCTGAGCTGAGTGCTTATGTAGTACAACTTGCAGTGTTACGGCAAGACTGATAAAATGAATCTTAAATCCCTTGCAGGGTGGTGTTTAATCTAATGTCAAGGATCTTAAACAGCACATGCTCTTTATTATCTTGTGGCAGCATTTTCCAGTTGTGCAAATACACTTGGAGATGTTTGAAATATTCACATATTAAGAATGGCTGGCATTGGGCTCCGTTTTTCACTTTTTTGGTGAAACTTGCAAAAATATGGTAAAGATGCATTCTTGAGTTACTTCTAAGTATTACTGCCTCTTGCAGCGCTACTGCAAGGTCCTGTGATCTTAAGATTCTCATTTTCGATATTGCATACTTTAGCAAGAGTATATGTTTCGTAGTAATACCTTTTTTTCTCGATTAGTTTGTGGTATTTAACATTTTGATTTAAATCAAAGTATGCTTGCTAGGTTTTCCTAGCTAGTGTAATCTTTAGATTTGATTGCTTTATAATAAATTGGGCTGTGCAAGTGGATGAACGTAGTGTTGGATGAACGTTGTTGGCTCCATGGAGAAGTGCTTGACTGTAGAACAAAATCTAACATCACAGGAGAAGGTCACTTTGTGTGCCTCACGGTTAGATAGTGGACCTCTTAATGTTTATCTTTAGTTGATTTAGTTTAGGATGTGTTATGTTGCCCACACTGATGTACTGTGCTAGTCCAAAAATAAAGTTTTAATTTTCAAATCATTTTGCTTGCCCTGTGCTGCTTTTACATATTAGTTATTATAGTCATACTTTTTAAATAGTACAAGCCCTTATGGACTTCAGGATGGCAATAGAATTGATTGCTGTTGCATAGGTGTGCATAACTGCATAGATACTAATAATTACAAAATGATCATTATAATTTCAAATAAAATAGAAAAATATGAGAAAACAACTCCTTCAATCTGGCACACAACCAGTCATCGTTTTACCCATATACTATTGATTACCCTCATAAAAAGGCTGGAAAAGCTAGAGCAGAAGTGCTACCCAGAATATTTTTTAAGTCAAAGACTAGTCATTGTTTTTTTCTTTTTTTTTTTTCTTTTTTTTCCCCCTGGCATTTATTTCTACTTTGAAAGCTAGAAGTTGGAATTTAACCTCATCACTGTCAGAAGTTTAACGAATCTAGTACACTTTAGGCAGTAGATGTTATGTTTTCGTATTATTCCACAATCTTGATTCCCTGGAGGACATCCTGATGGAAACTAGACGGAGGCAGCTGTTTCATAATAAAGTGATTGACTACAATATGATATAGAAATGGAAGGCATTTTTGATTATTCAGTTTGAAGTCAATTACTTGGATCTAGAGTAAAAAGAGTGAAGTATTATCTGCAAAAAGTAAAATTTGAACCTGCTTGCTACTTTTGGCATAGGGTGAGGGTGGTAGCTATAGTTAATGTTAAATCATCTAGTTTTGCTTAGTGAAGACAGAGGCTGAGATCCAAAGCTTTTTATTTAAATTCATGTTAGCCACCCATTTTACTGCTTTTTATAATTCTAATGTTGACAGAGAAGTCTTATTTCAACACGTTATAGCTGTCATATTGGCTTTTGTTGTAAAATATCACAATGGCATTTGAGTCTGTTTAATTAAAATCCTACGAGCTTATACTGTTTTCTTTCTTTTACAATAGTTCTGTATGCATGTAGAGGATTTTCACTTTATGTGCTTATATATCTTTACAAGTTTTACTCTATCCTAATCTTTAAGTTTCTTTGTCACAGGAACATACTCATATTGTATTACTCATTTTTATCTTTCATCTTCAATATTATGGTTATGGTCTTCGTGATTGTGTTAACTTGCTAAATCAGATTCTTTCATCTGGCCATCTGGTGTATGCCACTGCTGAAGGAGTTTTCGATAAATCTAAATTATTTCTTCCTTGAACTGTTCTGTTAAGATGTGATTTTGCAGTGTATATCTCATCTAACGGTCAAAAAATATCTTCCAAGTATGTGTTAATTATCTCCTACATCTGAATGGTAAACTTCATGGGGATTAACCAAACCTTATGAATTTTTCCCTTTTTACTATTCTGGTCTGAAAAGAGTTCATTTCATCTGAAAGTATGATCTAATGGAACTAAAGTGTTAACTGTGCTTCAGTAATTCAAAATCACCAAGCTAACCACCAAGCATGAATTTATACCTCTGAACTATGGATTAAAATAAACCACAGATTTCTCTGCAACATAATCGGCTGATACTGATATAACCTAGAATATCCTTTCAGTTTCCATAGGAACAGATGATAGAATGTTTTGAATCTTGGAATAGCTAAAATGAGTGTCTGGCTTCGATATAGTTCACTTTTATTTTGCAGCTTTCAAGCTTTGCATGTAAGGCCTAAAAATGTGCATAAACTGGAAGGGTGGAATATTGGCCTAACACGTATTAAAATGTTCTTAGTAGCAGTAGTAGCAACAGAACCAACAACAATAATAAATACTTCAAGGTGTTTCTGTGAGTAATTCTTCAGGTGCTAATTCTGTTCTGTTATACAGGTATTCCCAAATACTGTTATACAGTATTTCCAAATCCATCGGAAAAGAGAAACCATCAATTACTCCTCTGTGTTAATGCCTCTTTAAACGTTCTACAACAACAACAAAAAAAATCTATCTTGTTGGTCATATCTAAATTCCATCTCCAGCCACTGTTTCATGTCACTGTGCTACACTGTAGTTGTATTTTCCCGTTGGAACCATTTGTACAACACAAGGAAACTTCACTTAGCCAGAAAGAAAAGATGAGCAGTACTTTAGGGGAATATAGAGTGTGTTTTAGAGGTGACTAGAATAGGCAGGGAAACGTGCTAGCTGTAGTGGGACTTGTTTTATTGTTTGACAATCTCTTGTTTGACATCTCTTTCTTAATGGGTCACATTGCTAAATCAGAGAAGATACACTTTGAGTGTAAAAACATTAACAAGATTTAAAAGTTACTTGTTTGTTTGAGCTGAATGGATATGTAACTTGAATATTCATGTAGAAGGAAAAAATTGAGGTCTTGTTAATAAACCATTAGGCATCCAGGTGCCTGTAACCTGAGGCATTGTGAATGCAGAAATGATAGTGCACTCTTCAGTACTTGGGCTCTTTTAGTTTGTTGTAAATCCATCGTTTAAGATACTTCATCTTTAAATGGTTTTGTATGTGAAAAGTAGAATGGTACTGAAAGCAAAAAAGGAAAAAGAAGTAAAAAGAGGAAGAAGTAGCAAGTGACGGTTTCTCTTTTCTGTGCAACAGGTCTTTTGCCTGTAACTGAAGCTACGCTGTTTTGATGTAGTTCAAATAATAACTTTTTCAAATATCTTTATTCCAAGATTATTTTCTGCTACCATTCATGTAGAAGACTCATGAGACCTGTGTTTTTTCAAACATATAGGCAAATGCAACAGCAACATTTGAAAATAAAAGGATTTTTAAATAAAAGTAGTATCTAAGGCTTTCCTGATCAGTGTTTCACTGATGTTGTAATATTGATTTACTGTTGTAAATGTGTAGAGGACCCTGTGTCACAGGTTACTTTCTGAATATTTGTCCCCTTGTGTTAATGGTTCTGGTTTGCACTTCTGCAGCATCTTTTAGAAAATCCCTTGCAAACTATGTAGTAGGTGGTTTAGGCAAACCTTATTTCACGGGTGGGCAAATGTAAGAGAAGCTGTAAATGCCAAGAAGGAAGCAGAAAAGTTCTTAACAAAGTATTTGAATTTTCACATTTCTATGCTTTAACAATTAGGCAACATTGACCCCTTTTAACAGGCTTTGTTTCATGAAAATGCTTTTTTTTTTTCCCCCCTCAAGGAAAGTGATGGGATTTTTTCTTAAATAGATCCTGGAAGGTTCTATTTTCTCATCCAGTAATATCTGCAACTGTAATTGCTTATCTTGTGAAATGTATTGCAGTTAAAGTAGAATAAGCCTTGTAAAATGAATGTAAATTTTAGTTCTTTAATTTATGTCCAGAAGAAAGTTTCTGGGGTGTGGGAGTGAGAACAAGTGACTGCTTCTGATACACTTCTACAGTATTCAGGGTCAGATTTGGTCCTTCTAAAGTTGAAAGATTATTATGCACCAGGTACTGAAACTGTGAAGTATCCATTAGTGAAACAAACGAAATGCACGTGTTTTCTTTTTTGTGAAGAGGTGGTATTGGGAGATACTTTGTCAGAATATGTAGTGGCTATGATTCAGGTTATGATTTCAACAAAACCTTCAAGGTTAATTAGGCCCAAGTTAGAGAACATTCTTTTCCCTGTCCCTTGGATTTTTTTTCTTCAAATCATACTAAAGCAGACAACTGAGAAATGAAACAGTCATTGTTTCCCAGGTTTGACTTGTCTGACTGCATCCACTGGGGTGATGGCAGCGACAGCAGCTTCCATTGCAGTACCTGGGCAAAGATGTGTTCAGGCATAGGGCCACACCGTCATCCCTTCTTCCTCTCTCCTTCCACTGAATACTGTTATGCTTCCATGTCCGTAGGCCCCAGAATGCTTTCCAAAGCATCCGAATTAAGAAGTCCCCTCACGCTGGCCATCTTGCTGTCATACCTCTGTTGATTTCAGATACAGATACAGATATAAATACAGAATATTAGGGGTTGGAAGGGACCTCAAAAGATCATCTAGTCCAACCCCCCTGCCAGAGCAAACTGTGACCCCAGCTGAACCCGCCACCTGCCGTCTGAGAGCCCTGTGCTTGTGTCCAAAATGCTCCCTGTGGCTCAGACGAGCACAGCAGAACAAGGAGATGTTGCCGCATTTGCTCTTAAATGTCCCCGGCCAAGAGAGTGATGTTTCATGTTGATCACCTGTTGATCACTCTTGGCTATTAATTGTACATCCGCTGGACACGCGTTCCGCTGAGTCATTTTTGTGAAACTGCAGAGCAGGCAGCCCCGGTGAGATGTTGTTGATGGCAAATGAAGCATGAAACAGTCTTCCCTTTTCTCTTCCCTCGGCGGCAGGTAGCGTGTCGTGGTGTAAGGAATTCATAATTAATTGATACGAAGCATAGGCTAAAAAGCACTGACTTTAAGCAAATATTGAAAATGGCAGGACGTAGGAGACTGTGTTTTGAGGAAAAACCTGTTTGGATAGACACATGCATATTTAATCAATCCTCATTAGTTCGTGTAATATTAATGTGCTGCATGTGGTAATACAAGAGTTTCGTAATGGTGTGGGCTGAAATTGTAATACCTAATTGGGAATTGTTGTCTTTTATTAATATCTTAAAATTCTTTTGGAAGAGGTAAAATTATCTTGAGTGAACAATAATATTACTTGCAACTATGCCTGCTATACATATTTAACTGAAAATAATTTAGTCCTTAAAGTCATTAGGCTTTTATTAACTGAAAACTGTGTCTGACTTTCCACAAATATTTTTGTGCCATGACCTCTTTCAGTGCCTTTACTAGAGAATCCATCACTATCTGAACTGTCATTTTTTTCTTTTACTGTTCTTCTTCTGACAAGGTGCTTTCCTAGTCTGAATTTTTTTTTAAAAAAAAAGACAGCTGCAACAAATAGCATAAAATGCAGCTTTATGTTTTAAAAACAACAAAAAGGGAAACATTTGTTTTACTGCTCAATTTTCTAGTTTTCATGACATTTTATACGTTTGTCATGTTTTATTAAACTGATGAAGTTAAGTTTGTATCATACCTTTTTGACTTGACCCAGTTTTATAATGTGGTAGAAATCCTTGACTTTTCATTAAATTGACTTTGAAGAATTTTGTAAGCAACTCTTCTACAAGCTCTTTAATAAAATGTGGTGTTTCTTTATCTACAACAAAGTTTAGGCTGTTTGATAAATAATCAGTAGCTTAAATCATGAGGCTGGTGTGGAATTTTTCTTGGGTAAACTTGTGGAACTGCAAAAGAAGGAAAAGCACGGTAATTTTTGAAGGCTTCTTCTGCCAGAGATCCAAAATTGCAGATTTTTGCAGGTTCATTTGATTCATTTTCAGAGATGTAGTTTTGCCCCATGTACATGTATATAGCTCAGCAGGGAGCAATTAATTCCTTGGTGAATACCATTGGGAAAACAGGACTACTCGGGAATCATAGAATCATAGACTGGCCTAAGCTGGAAGGGACCTTAGAGATCATTTTAATCCAACCTCCCTGTCATGGGCAGGGACATCTCTCAACTAGATCAGGCAACACATGGGGACTGAATGGGGATCGAGCCCACGACCTTGGTGTTATCAGCACCATGCTCTGACTGAGCTAACCGGCCAGTACCTAAGCATATATTTTAGAAGCTCACATTTTAGGAAGCCTCTCTACAGTGCAGTGGAGATAACCTAGTAGCAAAGATGGCCACAACGGCGTTTTGTTTAATCTATCTAGAGTTAGTTTGTGCCAAAATACATCCCTTGTACTCTGGTTGCTGAACCATGCTGAACCGTGTACTACTGGTGCTGCCTCTCTTAAGTCTTAAGGAACATGAGCACGAAAGCACGTGCCCACACCACACGCTGGAGGGGCAGCGTGTTGATATTTTCATTCTGTTCCCTTTGATAGTTAAGCAGTCCCATAACAACGGTTATTGGGTGCTGATGCGTATTCCCTCTCCAGAGCTCAGATGGTTTTGTGCAACTCTTCCTTCCAGGAATGGGCAAGAAGGGAAGCTGGAAGGTGAACTGCACTCAGTCTTTCCCCCTCCCTCTCCAGCACTGGATATGAGCAAAGCTGAGATGTGTGTGCGTTCAGGGAGGAATGTGTGCTGGAGTAGGAGTTACCAGTGAGGAGGATGGGAGGGTGCCATATGTTCTCCTGCACGTATGCAGGTTTTACTCTTCCCTGTAGACTTGTTCTGAAATCCTATTGATTTCTTGTCCATTTAGTTGTCCTGCACTACTTGATCAGTATTGTGGACGATTTGGCTATTACTGCTTAGTGTTGCTATTCATGCAGTTACTGGGATGTAAGCACTGACTTATTTGAGGAAAGCCTAAGTCACCGTGTTCTTCGTTATTAATATTGGATGAAGGATTTTCCTGAATTCAGATCTAGGTCAGTATTAGTTTATTATTCTGCTTGTTTTTTTGGGAACTGCATAATGAAAAACATGTTCCTGAAGCACATAGGCATCACCCAATAGAAACATTCGGTATGACAGTAATGTTACTCAGTTGGTTTTTGCTGCAGATTTTATTTTCTGCCTAAGGAGATGCTAATGCATGATGCCTTTTCAGTCTGTCTTTCTTTCTGCTTGACTCCTGTTTTATCTCCTTTAAAAATGCGAACTAGGAATCTGAGTTTCAAAGTCCTCTGCAAGTAAATACAAACAACTTTTCTACATACTGAAGACTTCGTCAGTTGCTGTGTTGCTATAGGCCATTCCTCTGGAAATTTGAAAAAGTCACTCCCCTTAGTTTAGCAGCGGCGCTTCCACCACACCTTAGAATTAGATTTAATGCCTCATGATCAAGGATCTTTTTCTCCTTAATATGAAGTAGCATTCTTCATGGAGACTCTTTCGAGAGTGTTCTCATATATGGTGCAGTGGGAAAGCATCACCGTATCAAGGTTATGTTGCTTTCAGTGCAGGTGATAAAGGAATCGTAAAATTAATGAACTCATTGACTTCTACAGTGAGCGAAGAAGCCTTGTGCTCATGTATTCTGACCTGTGTAGTGCTGGGCATGGACCTAAATTCATAAAACAGTGAACTGTAAGATGTGAACAATAATACTACGAGCTGCAAATTACATTCTAAACCAGGGGATTCAATAACTAGTTAGCTTTTATTGGACTGACCAGTCTTGAATTGTAAAATAAATTGTGTAGCCATATAAATAAAGTAGTCTGTGCTCTGAGGTGGTTGACAGGGCAAAGCTGCTGCAAAAATAGTGGGTCATTGAAATAGTCCTATGGCCTGTGAACATCTGAAAGTTGATCTCGTGGGTATTATTTTAAAATGCAAATTTGTTTATAAAAAGTCTTAGAATTTTGTAGAACATCTTTGGGATTTCCTCTTCAGAAAAGGTAAGTTTTAGCATAGCGTTTAATTCTGTTCATAGGGGTTTTTTTTCTCCTAGTTCTAAAACAAATGAGGAAAATTTTAAAAAAAAAAGTCAGGTTGTTTGCTTTAACTAAAAACTAGATCTAGATTAGTGCTTTAGTCTAAAACAGAAGTCTTTTACACTGGAAGTGCCTCATACATTGTGCCTTGATAGTTGTATATGAAGGGGGGAACTTGGTCCTACATCTAACACTGAACTCCTCCTGCAAAAACTATTTCGTTTGCCTGTGTGTATATTTTTTATGAACAAGTGATTAACTCCCTTTTTTCCTTGAAAATGATACTAGTAAATATAGCGTGCCCCAGGTAAATGTACAAAACGTTCTAAAACACTGTCATGTTTTTCACACATAATACTATTATACATTGCAATTTCTATGAGGGATGTTTGCATCTCTGTTTTCTGTAACACATTGTGGCCTTATTTATATTTCATGATGTTTTAGTTCATGGTTTATGTGTCATTCAAACAAGGGAGAATATGGATGAGGAACTGAATTGTAATTGCTGTTATTTTCCTAAAATCGTTTTACTTAAGGATCTCCGTCAACAATCCCTTTGACTCTTTTGTACATATGGAAGTTTCTTACCTTGGTTCTGAGTATCCAAAGAAGGCCTGGCAAAGCTAATTTCTGTTTCGATTTATTATTCAGAATCCATTTTCCTTCTGTCTTGTAAGCCTCTCTCTTCAAGTTGGTGTAAGTTTGCGCAAAGCATGAGTCAATAAAGAACTTGACCAGTAAGTAGTGGCCATTCATACAACTGCTCTGCAGATTCTGGGCAAGATCAAGCAACTAAGATTATTTGTCATAATTTTTTAGTGTTCATTCCTACCTCTAGCTTTATGGGTTTCTTTGGTGAGGGCTAAAGTAAAATTCTAGTTACTGTTCTTATCTCATGTGTTATACAAGGCTGTTCACCAATGTCAACTGGAATATCTCTTCTGTAGCCAAAAACTGATGTGCAGGTTCATAGAAGTCAAGACTTTGACAGAGAATTCATGAAAACCTGAACGTTCTGTGATAGCACATATGTGCTGAGAATGTTATTTTATCTGAGAATTTATTGAATTCTGCCATTTTCAGGTCTTCGAGTGAGAATGTTGAACAACACCAGAGTTAGTTAGGACAGACAATGGGAGACACAGATGTTCAAATCTCATACCCTTTCAGTTTCGAAGTGAATTATATACATACTCTTTGAGTAGGGTTATCCCACCCCGTTCTTCATCTCCAGCTCAATGGCATTGAGCTTTATGGCAGCTCAATCTACACCATGTTTTCTTGACTTACTTAAGAGAAAGTCACTTAAAACAGTGTCATTGTTGCTTCAAATCAAAGCATGTTATATATCATGTTCAAAGGGACATTACTCTGTCACAGAAATAAATTACTTTGGTTTGGCATGAGCTGTTTCTGACAAAGCCATCTTTGCTATTATTTAGCACCATATTAAAATTTCCGTGTGTTACCGCAAGGTAATTTAACTGTGCAGTCAAATGTAAATAAGTTATTACTTTGTAGCAAGAAGACTGTATAATATTACAGTGCTGTTTGATGGTACAGTTTTGAAGAGCAGAACTGTAATGTATGAGATGCTAATTTCAGAATACCTTCAGTGTTAATGACTTGGTTATATGAGAGACTTAAACTCCTTAATGTCTTGTTTGGATTTCAACTCAAGTTTCTGGGAATTTGCTCAAGTAGGCTGGTAATTAAGGTACTTTCTTGATGTAATTAGTGGAGCGTACTGTAATTAATAAACTTGCATTCACTAAATGTAAGCTGTGTTTTTAAAGTACTACAACTTGGATGATGAACGTATTTACAACCTATATCATTCATGGAGAACAATAGTACTCCTTAATATATTTTGCAGTGAATCAGTGAGCTCTCTTCTTCTTCAGCCCCCGCTGCTGACAGTTATTTTAAGATCAGAGTTAATACTTAGGTATATACAGCTCCCGTAAATCAGATGGATTAAAGAAAACAAAGTTTTGACCATGCTGAAGCTGAACTACATTTTCTAAGGTGGGTTACACATCAGCTGTAAATGTATAGTGAAATTCTGCTGTTTATGAAAAGCCCAGATCAGTTGCTAGCTAGTAAGTGTGTTATTCAACTTGTTCTAGTCTTTTACTTCCGTACGTAGCTGGACACATCCAGCTAAGAAATGTGAGTAGAGCTTTTTTTTTGATCCAGATGGGGTGATAAAATGGAACTAACATCATCTACTGTGGAATTCTTTTAAAAATTCACATAGCTGAAGACCATTCCTGACCAGCTGTTGAATTGGGTGTGGAAGTGTGTACGTTGTAAAAGAGCTTTATGTTACCTTGGGTTTTGTAGCCATGACTCATTACAGTTTTTCTGGTTTAGTCTTCTGGAAGTCATCACTTCGAAGGCTGGGTGAGGGGTTGGATGGACAGTTGCTTTGTGGCAGTTCTCATCTTCTCATCAGGTGATTTGCATCCTAAATGGTCAAGTCACATTTACTTCATTTCCTGCTTTTACTGTCCAATCGTGCAGGTCAAAATTTGTGAGTGGATCCTTGTCCTACAAAAACGAGGAGTGGGCAACCAGTAGAGTTTTCCTTGAGCTTTCATTTTCTTTTTCTTCAGAGACGTTTGAATCTTTGACTTTGCCTTGAAATCTTTGCACCAAAATAGTGCATTTCTCAAGCTCATGACAGCAACATTTATCTCTACTTATAGCTGTGACTCTGGTAAATTATTTAGAAAACTTATTTCCTGCTAATTGAAACTTTGTATTTTTAGAGTACGTCTATCCCTATGTAATTTGTGAATGTTACAGGGAGAAATGTGCTAGAAATAATGCAGGATAAAGTTTATTGCCAGCAATTATCTAAAGGGATGATAAGCAGCAACATATTCCTGAAAGCACAAAGCTAACATAAAACCAAAACTTGCTGGTACTGCCAATTGAGGGAATGATTAAAAACATTAGAGATGTTGCTGAGAAACTACTTCTCTCTTTTCTGTCTTTTCTCTCTTCTCTCTTTTCTGACTTATTGAAGATATTGGGGAAAACTACATCTACTTTAAAAAAATCAAAATAAAGAGACGTAGATGATATTAATGTAATTATATAAATTTCAAATACTCTGTACTCACTCTGTCTCAGTAATAGGATTTAGAAGAATTTCAGAAAAGAGCACAAGAAAGTTTAGGAATATTTAAAAAGTGAGAAGAATTAAAATTTAAAATATTGAGGCAATTTAGTTTAGACAGCAAATAAAATATATATAAGCATGTAAAACAGTGACTGATACAGAGAAGGAGAAGTGGAATCCTTTAGACTTAGACTTTGCAGTTTTCTAGCCCGGTCATACAATATTTGTCCAACAGAAGGTTTCCGAATACTAAGCAACTTCTATGACATGTTTCTTACAAAAGTCACAACTTAATGGTACATAATATTAAGTAACATAACATTAAGCATCTACGAAGATGCTAATACACAACGTCTCTGAAACAGTGACATTTAAAATGTAAATGTCAAGAATTTTGTTGTGTGTCATTTATGTACAGTAATTCCATCTGAAATCTGAAAAGTCTATGAAGATGTCTCTATCTCAGAAAATCAGGCATCTGTGTCTCATAAGAAAATTTTACAGAAATTTCTTTTAGTTTTTGACATTGATTCACACTCAAGTTAATGTAAAATCACTGGTGTGTTGTAGAGGCTTGACAATACTTTTGTGTCATGAGGAGCTTCAGTTAATTACTTCTACAGTTAACTCTAAAAAGAAAAGTATACTCGCTCATAATATTAATTTGCTGTTGCTCTAATTTCTCAGTAATGCCAGAGAACTCAAAAAATGCAAAAAGAAAATTAAAAAAAAATTGCATTACCATTTTAGAAGCAAAATTATTAACCACTGTTAACTGCTTTGCTCATGAGAGTATTACACTACCTATGCCTGCATTTAGGAATAAGGACATGCCAATATGTGTTGAAAATAGTGAAGTACTGAAGAATCCAGATGGTGTTATTGTGATAAAGTATTCTTGTATATTCTTAAATTTACCTTTTTTCAACATCTTCAACAACATTTGAATGCTTATTACTGGTTTCACAGGCGTTTGCAACACTGTTAAGGCAATGAAGACTTTTGCAATAGTGTAAAGGCATATTTATATATGACAGCTTGCTAGGTTGGAGGAAATTAAGGATTTTTTTCAGAAGATGAATTATTTTTGCTGTATTAGCTTCTTACACAGTTTAAGTAAGATAGTGATATTTTAACAATGGCATCATTTTAATAATAAATCACTTTTATTGTGCTTTAGTATGCCCATAACACTAAGACTTAGCTGGCATACATGGTGTCAAGGGATCAGTGCAAGATGACTTTTGGCTGTAGCTTAAGTGTGCAGAGATTGCAGCCTAACTGAATGATGCAGTAATTTTACTGTATTCTTCAAGTTCAGGAGTTTAATAGCAGTTACCCAGTACTTAGTTCAAAAGGTTCACTTTCCTAAGTAACCATCATAATGGGCCCAGATAAACAGAGAAATCTTGAGTTTGCCAGCAGATCTTTTGACCAGATTTGTTCTCATGAAAAATGATTGTTAAAAGGCACTTTTAGGCAGTGTTAAAAGGCGCTTTAACTTATGTGTAGATGTACCGTTCATCCTCAGTTGCTGATTGCTGCAAGTTAACCTCGGGTGTGTGCTTGTATATGACAGCAGTGATGTCACACTGCTTATCTGAATGACATTGTCCCAGGAAATAGCTATTATTAGCCCAGACGTTTCCCTTTTAGGAATCTGTTGGAACGTGATCCTTCCTATTTGAGTTCATATTGATACAAGTCACATAAAAAGTCATGCCCTTTTATTACAGAATTTTTTCCCTCTCTTTTTTTTTGCTTGAGAAAGCAAATGGACAACACCTGAACATAATTAGGCCCTCTGTCTTGCAGATGACCCAAACAAATATTTATCCTCCAAGAAATTTATGTAAAAGACCCTTATCTAGAGTTATTGTAAAAGGGATATTATATTGGGTGCCAGATCAATTCCACGAAGTTCAGAGGTGGGAGGAATTGTGAGAAAATTTGTGTAGGGCCAACCTATGGTTCAATTAGCTTGAACCCAACCATTTGGAGCTGTGAAGTCAGAATTTAGGCAAGAGTTAAGAAGCCATATGCTAAAGGTACAGTTTGATGATTCCATCAAACATACAGTTTGATGACTCCTCTGGTCCAGAGGAGAGCAAGGAGGCTGGGAAAGGGACTGGAGGGAAGGTCCTGTGAGGAGAGGCTGAGGGAGCTGGAGGGGTTCAGCCTGGAGAAGAGGAGACTTAGGGGGCACCTCATCACTCTCTACAACTGCCTGAAGGGAGGGTGCAGTCAGGTGGGGTCGGGCTCTTCTCCCGGGCAACCAGTGACAGGACGAGAGGGCACGGCCTGAAACTGCGTCAGGGGAGGTTTAGGTTGGGTCTCAGGAAGCCCTTCCTCACGGAGAGGGTGCTCAGGCACTAGGATGTTCTGCCCAGGGAAGTGGTGGAGTCACCGTCCCTGGAGGGGTTTAAGGAGAGGCTGGATGTGGCACTTAGTGCCGTGGTCTGGCTGATGTGCTGGTGTTGGGACATAGGCTGGACTTGATGATCTCAGACGTCTTTTCCAGCCTCAACAATTTTGTGATTCTGTGATAGGCTATCTGACACTGCAGGAAGTGTGGGGAAATAGATATTTCTTTTGTCTGTAGCCATATAAAAGAACAGCTCTGACTGAAAAAATTCAAATTATAGGGTTTTTTTTGGCTTGAGGTCCATCTGATTTTTCACAGAATCACAGAATGTCAGGGCTTGGAAGGGGCCTTGAAAGATCATCTAGTCCAGACCTTCTGCAAAGCAGGATCACCTAGAGTAGGTCACACAAGTTTTTGTACCCTCTTGAGCCCTTTTAAATGCAATGTTAAGACTTTAAACATATAGTAGAAACAAGACGGAGCGTTGAAAATGCTATTTTCAGTTTTTCTTAATGAAAAAGCATCCTATGTTGTGGGCTATAAATTCATGTTTAAATTACGTCTTCCTGGAGAGTCATCTTAATACCTACTGATGAAATACAGCACTTTACTGATGCTTGAGCCAAAACATGATACTTTAGTACAAGAGTTCTACAACCATTATCATCATTACAAGGTGAAAGATGAGACATTATATAATATAGTTTACGATACAAGATCAGGATTAGAGTTGCTCCTTCAATTCTCATTGCCAATTTGGAATGGGTGCATAGGACCGTGTAACAATTGGGCCTGGAGAAGAAGCCAAAGTATTTTAAGATTTATTACATTATCAGATCATCCTCTGATCCCTTAGAAAGTTAAAGAATATTTTATTGTCCTTGAGATTTTTGCACATAGACAGACATAAGCATTTTCCCTGATGCAATGATTCAACAAGCAAAGTTCAAATGATCAATAAGAAACTGTAATTTCTGCAATGCTGCATTATTTGCTCGGTCAGCAAACAAGGGGAGTGAACAAGGATTCATCACCTCCCTGGAGAAACAGGACAAGTCAGTAAGGCAAGTGGAGAATATTTTTTTTTTGGCTGACATCAATTGATAGGAATGCTTGTTATAGTTTGTCTTAAGTTTGCGAAAAAATTAAGAAATTGTGGTCTGTCATTCTGGAGTGGTATGATTTTGGAAAGAAGTGCAGATTGTGCACTTCTTCTCTTCAAAATAAAACCTTTTGTTTTTTTCTTTTTCTATGACAGTTCTTTTTAAATCATAGGGATGAACACAAAGGCCAATTACTTAGTATGTTTTATTAACAGGTCCCTCTCCAGGGAAGAGGCACGTGAACCGGGATTTAATTCAGAAAAGAAAATAAGCCTAAATTACTATTATCAGTGAATTTTTGTTCAAATCAATGATAAATGAACTGATACTCTAGAATGTTAATATTAATGTCTGGAAGGATACTAAGGATCAGATGGGTAAGGAATGAGTAAAGTATCTAAAGCCTTCTTAAGTGACAACTGTCCATTAGCAACAAACACGATTTTTTGCAGACAACAAAGCCACCGCTTCTCTGCCTGTCTTGAGTATGAAGGATAGCGCATTTTTTTTCCTCCAGGCTTAGTCAATAGATGGAAGGCACGTAGGAGTGATACCCATTTTTAAATCAAAATCTGGATCTAGAATCTGTCAGGAGGGTCAGCAGTATACCTGGGACAGCTAGGAACCTGTGGGTGATGATAGCCGATAGCATGATTACAGGGTGCTGCTCACTTTTATAAGCCAGAGGTTAGAGGGGCAGAGTGTGTGTGTAGCTAAGAAGCTTTTATCTGTTTATTAACCTTACAACTTGAAAAGTTAAACTGCATGTTGCTGTTTCTTTGGCTTAAAGCTACCTATGAATTTCTGCAAAGAATGAGGTGTTGCAAGATGGCTTGCTGTGGGATGGAAAAACCCTGATGCATTACTACAGTTCATTTATTTTATGTTTCGCATGGCTTGTAGAGCAGCCTGCTCTGTCTTGACCCTGTTGCAGCCTGTTCACTGAATGTGTTCCATGCTTTAGACTGTGTTTTGGTGTTAAATAATTGCTGATGGCTGCTTTTCAGTAAATCTTTTTTGTTTTAGATGTATTCAGAACTTGTCTCAGTTGGTCTGATGTTAAACCAACTGATGCTGGAATCAGAACTCCTAATCAAATGTTTATTATTTTTGGTTATTGTTAGAGGTTTGTGAATCTCCCACATACTTCTACCCCCCAAAAACCCGAAAAGCTAGCTGTGCAAAAGCACTGTTCAGTAGCAAAGCTTTTAATGGGCTGTGGTTAACCATGCTGTTAAATGAGCTGGTTTAAGTTGGTTCAACCACTGATGTTTTTTGTGTAAAGCTTCCCCTTTAGAATTCTGCCAAAAAATAGTAGAGACAACTTGAAATGACTACTCATATACTAGTCATTAATAATACTCAGTAAGTATGCTAATTATTTGGCTAGATCAGACTTTAGAGAAATATTCTTAGGTCATCTTTGAGATTGTTTCTTCTTGGCAAAAATTTTTTGATTTGCACTTAACTTTCAATAGTCAGTACTAATAGAACAATTCAAATGGATCCATTTATTATGTGACAGTGAAATAGATCCAAGTCAGACGAGACCATTAAATCACTTTATCTGACCTCTGCAACTTGACTTTATTTCAGCTAGAGCATTTTATCCTCAAGAGGTGTGCCACCATTAGGGCTATGATCCAGGTATCTGTTTGTCAGGGAACGGACAGGGTGAAATATGCCTTTGCAAGCAATCTGAAGGAAGAGTAGGGTGAAGTCCTACAAAGATCAACACTATTGATCTTTGAGAAATATTCCTATCAAGGGAGTAGTCTGCCAGTCATTAGTCTGCCAGGCATTAGAGCATTTTCTATGGCTTCAAGAGAAAAAGCTACTTGATCCTTTCCCTTGGCATCTGTCTGATGTTGCGTAAGAATCTGTGAAGGCAGTTGTGCAGTGGAGAAGAATATTGTTTCTGATCTGCTGTAGGCAGAGGACCCTAAGTCTGAGAACTGATTTAATTGCTGCTCTACCCGAGACCTGCATGTGGTGTGACTCTGTATAAAGCAAAGCACACATGAAGGCAAAAAAGATCCACTAAAACTGTACTACTCTCTTTCACATTTTGATCCTTCCCACCTGTTACTACTGCTCAGGAAATACATTGCCTTGGTTGGAGCTAAACAGAACCAATTCTGTTCAGTGATTTTACTTTTCAGCTCAGTTTGTTCCAGAGACTGCACTTTCTGAAGTTAGCAGCATGTTTTTGCAGACAGTGTCTGCTACTAGAAGTGATAACACTCTGTGTTTATAGTTACTACCAGGGACTGGTGTGCAGAAAGGTTCTTGCTTTTATTTACTCTTACAGTGACTACGGTCACTGGTGGATCTTTTGTAACATGTTGAGGGTGCCAGGAAGTAAAAGGGCCACAAGGGAGTGTTTTTAACATGGCCTTCAGGAGTATTTCATAGTGAAGACTCTTTAGAATCTATTACCTTTTGAACAAATGTCCTTTGGTAAGTAAAGAAAGACTAGAGTTTAAAAAGTTATCTCATATTTTCACTTACCTTTAATTTTCCCTGGGATTATTAGAAGTTGTGGTCAATGGGACAGAGTCTAGTTGGAGGCCTGTGTCTAGTGGGGTCCCTCAGGGGTCAGTACTGGGGCCGTTGCTGTACAATATATTCAGCAACGACCTGGATGAGGGATTAGAGAGCACTGTCAGCAAGTTTGCTGATGACACAAAACTGGGAGGAGTGACCGATACACCAAAGGCTGTGCAGCCATTCAGAGAGACATAGACAGGCTGGAGCGTTAGGCAAACAGAAATTTTATGAAATACAACAATGGCAAGTGTAGAGTTTTGCACCTAGGAAAGAACAAGCCCATGTGCCAGTATAGGTTGGGGACTGATCTGCTGGAGAGCAGTGCAGGGGAAGGAACCTGGGGGTCCTGGTGGGCAGCAGGATGACCATGAGCCAGGACTGTGCCCTCATGGCCAAGAAGGCCAATGACATCCTGGGGTGGATTAGAAGGGGGGTGGCTAGTAGGTCAAGAGAGGTGCAGAGCCACAAAGGTGATGGAGTGGAACATCTCCCTTCTGAGGAAAGACTGAAGAAGCTGGGTCTCTTTAGCTTGGAGAAGAGGAGATTGAGGTGTGACCTTATTAATATTCATAAATACCTAAAAGGTGAGTGTCAGGAGGACAGAACCAGACTCTTCTCAGGGATATCTAATGACTGGACAAGGAGCAATGGGTACAAGCTGGAGCAAAGGAGATTCCACAAAAACATCAGGAAAAGCTTTTTCCCTGTGAGGGTGACAGAGCACTGGCACAGGCTGCCCAGGGAGGTTGTGGAGTCTCCTTCTCTGGAGACATTCAAAACCCACCTGCGCACGTTCCTGTGTGACTTACTCAAGGTGATCCTGCTTTGGTGGGGGTCTCGACTAGATGATCTTTCGAGGTCCCTTCCAACCCCTAAAATTCTGTGTGAATCTGTGATTCTGTGTTTTGTCCAGTTAGTTGACTATTAGTACGGCAAGGAAAGTGTCAAAAATAGCTGAAGGTGTATTTGAATATAACCTGTGGTTATAGTGAGTGGTTATGGTAGGTTTTTCAGTGGAAGAAAGGCTTATTTTTATTTCCAATTACTAAAACACATAGCTTTTATTTTATTTTGTGGTAAAGCTTTATGTTGTCTTGATCTAGCCCTGTAACAAGCAGCAATGTGTTGTCAGGATTTATGCATGAGTTACATTCATTTTTCCTTTGTTTTGCCCAGCCAAAGAGAGATGGGCAGTCATTTCACCTTTTCTCAGTCTGTGGCTCATCTTTTTCAGTTTGGCTTTTGGGGCGCTGCTGTTTGCCTCCTCCTTCCCAGCTGTTCACTGGAAGATTCAGGACTGGAGCCAATTAATTTGCTTTCCTACTTTATTACCAAAAATGGCAAAATTTTGCCAATGTTGTCATTTTCCCATTTCAATAATAGATAATAAAAGTTGCACGTGGGAATTTCTTCAGTTTTTTAGAGTGTGGGTGGAATACTATTTCAGGCTCTTACTCTGAAATGCTAAAACATGAAAGACTGTATTATGTGTATTTTTTACATGATAACCAATATTTTTAGCTTATTTCTGATTCGTCTCTATCTGAGACGTATCTATCTGAGATAAGCTATCAGAGGCACAGAAACAAATGGTCATGGATATACCCTGGGTTTCCTTTTTCTGAACACCTTAGGAAGGCGAAGTGAGACACTTACTGTGTAGAAGAGAGGGGACAAAACCCCCAAACTCCCAGGAAATTGGGAAATTGGGAAATTTCCAGGAAGAAATTGGGTAAAAACGCCAGGAGGC
>NW_009708766.1:0-40275 GCF_000703405.1 Apaloderma vittatum | reverse complement strand
GCTGGATCAGCCTTGCTTGCAAGCAAAAGGCAGCCTTAAACACTGTTTACAGCAGAACTTTTCTTTTTGCAGCTGTTGCTGGATTGTGTTGTTATCAACAGAAAGCTGTTAGCTGCAATAATGCTAATTACATTCATTTGCTTTCCTTTTTCTTCTGTTTTAAAATTGCATTAAACTTCAGAGGGTTGATACATTGGGGAGGACACCTGCTTTTTTTTTTTGTTCCTCCAGGGTTGGCATATGTTGTCTTGGTTGATGTCAGTGAGGAAGGTGAGAACATGCTGGTTTTTCTACAGTTGGGAAGCTGGATTAATGTCTTCTTTAGCTGCCTCAGTTGCCGTGTAGCTTTATTGTATGTGGATTGTACCGAAGTTCCGTTAATATGTAATGAATTTCGTCTTTACTGCAGAAGTCACTAAATGGATTTCTGAGTTATTCTATTCTAACACTGTAAGTTCTGAATAAGGTAACTTTGAATCTGCAGGAGATACTTCTGCTTAAACAATGAAACTATGAGCTATGTAAATAGTGGGTTAATTTCATTATTAAGTTACAAGTGTGTTAGCTTTCTGATTTTAGCTTCTAAGCATGGATAAGTAATTTCTAGGATTATGAAGCAGAAGCGTAAAGCTGGTCTTTAATTCTGAGGGGTAATTGTCGTCATATAAACAATAATGGAATGCAGTTCTATTTTTAGAGTGTGTTTGAAAATATTTTCTTCCGTGTACGCAGATTTTTTTACACTAGGTTCAATGTCTTACAGAAAATCTCTAGTAAAAGTAGAGTAAGATGTTTAAAAATCTATAAAGCTACTGATTTTATATTGAGCTTATACAGCCTATGAAAAGGACATGCTCAAAGACTGCTTCCTTCACTAGCCCTTCACAGAAGCAGTTAAAAGGAACTTGTTGGATTTGATCTGTTATCTGAGTCGTTTTAGTGGTACATAGCTCTGGGAACTCAAGACCTTTGCAAGGATAAGCTGATATTTCCCTTTTTAATGGGCTGCAGGAGTAGCGCTTTCCCAGCTTTCTTGCTGACTAGATTTTGTCACTCCCCTCTGTGTCTCTGCGTCTATTGGCCACGTGCTACTAGAGAAGAAAATAATACATATGCTGTGTTTTAGCAGGTTAGTAGTTTTTGATGTATAATTAAATAAGCTGATTTTGTAGTTATAGAGGAAGCTGTGAATGTATTTGTTGCTATAATCCAGGTTGCAAACTAGTGTCCATGTAAATTCATTTATTCACCTGAGTGAACTAGATCCATCTACGGGATTCTTATTCTTTTATTATTATTTTCGGTAAGTAAAATAAGTACTGCTGAGAGATCTAAGTGCCCAACTGGACTCGGTACCTTCTTAAATAAATGGGTAAAGAGTGGATTTATAATTGTGAAAATTTTGGAATATAAATAATCCTTTGGTTATTTAAAACATATGGTCCTTATGTAAAGTGTCAGATGTTTTACTTTTTGTTGCCTGAATATGGGCCAAACTTTTAATTTATTTTAGTACAGTAGCACAGAGTTTTTCCTGTTGAGTTTGACTTAATGGGCCTTCAGGAGAAAACATATATGAAATAGAACTGTGAAATGACAAATGTGTCCACAATTTTTGTATTTTAGAAGTAATATAAAAGTTACTTTTTCCCTAAAACAATCTTTTGCTATTCACTTTTTTACTCTTCCCTTTAAAAAACCAGGTAATTATTGCAAAGTGTTTGGAGTGAATATGGATGTTTCCTAAGGCTGTGATCTGACTTTTCTCAGTGAAGCTTTTCGAAGGGGATGCAGTATGCTTTAGGCTATCTCTCCATTTGAAACCACAAATCAGTTTCATACACAGCATTGTCAGGGGTCTTGTCCATGCATCATGTGTTGTAAAATTCGTATATAAATTGGAGGTAGTGGTCTGGATGTCATAGAAGATGAGTAAATGATGAGCTTAGAACTGCCCCTTTTGTTGTTAAGAGGTGGGAAAAAAACACGGAGAAGCTACTGGTGTGAGGTGATTGTAATAAATCTGTTTGGCCTTGTGTGGTTGCTGGCCGACCTCTTCTTCTCCTCAGTAGTAGCAGAGACACGTGACGTTACTGTTGAGGTGAAACATTCATTGTTCCAGGGGAGCTGACTGCCATATGTCAAAGTCTTCAGTCATGTAGAGCATATACCTCCTGCATGGCCATGAGGTTTTTGGACTCCTCCTTTCTGCTGCGTACTTCTACGTTTAACAGTTAGTAATTTCCCAGTGCTGGTGGCAGTTGTCGAGCAGAGTGCAAACAAAGCTGTTGAGCAGAGATAAAGGCCTTTTTTTTCCTCTCCAAGCTGTACTTAATAAAGCAGTTTTGACAGTTGTAGCCACAAGGAGACACATAGAAAAAAAAATGTGAGAGGACTCTTCCTGCCACTCTATTTCCTTTTTTAACTTCTGATTATTCTGTGTTGCGATTAAATTGTGGGTTTTTTTCATAGAGTGTATCAGGACAGCTAGGGGAAAGGTGAGCAGAGGCACTTGTATGGTTTAATAATTTGTGCTCAGAGTGCAAGGTTAAAGTTATGCCTCTTCTCAAATAAGTGCAGTCTACAGACTTCGCAAAGAAGACCGGAACGAGGAGTTTTTCTACCATTTCTTTCAGATATACACTAGTAACCTACTGAAGACTGTTCTAATTTGGTGATTGCCTCTCAACTCTATAAACGTACAAACATACACAGACAGGTTTTCTGAAGGTTTTATAGGCCTCTTTTGCTATTGGCATAAAATCTTACATACTGTACCTGCAGTTCTGCAGCTCCATGGTGGTAAAGTGTGGCTTTTACCCATAAGATGATAATTTATGATCCCATGCAAATATGCTCAGTCAGTATCTCTGAAAACCTGATTTGGGCATGAATTAATATTCTGCATGTGGATGTTTTCCAGTCCCTGCAAGCTATTCTGTGCTGGGTGGAAGCAGCATCAGGAACAAAATGTGTAAGTGGAAGCTGCTGTGAGTGCTCAGATGTCAGCAGACCAGGGTATGATAAAACCATATATCCTACAAGTAAAAGTTTTTTTTTTAGAAGTCAAGTCTCTAACAGAACAGGTGGACGTAAAATACCACATTTGAAGACTTGTAAGAGAAGTAATGCTATTCTGCTAGTTTTCCAGGTACTGAAGTTTCAACTTTCAAAAATATTTTGGTCCCAGTACTGTACAATCCTAAATCTCACCTCAGTCTAGTTGTCTTTCAATGGAACAGCAGTCAGCAAAATGTCACCAAGATGGGGAATTTGCTTAGTCCTTATGTTCAGTCTTTCTGATTGGTGGGCTGTTCTAACCATGGAGTTTGAAAAGTTGTTAGACCCCGGGAAAAGATTTTATTCTCACTGAAGATCTGGACTATTTGCTCTGTGCTTCCTTTCACGACCTAAAACCTTCATGCCACTCAGTTTTAGGAATTCCAGCAAAAAACTGCCTGAACCTTGGTGAAACTAATTTTGTCCTTGCACTAGTTTGTGAGCATGTGTCAGCGCCCAGGTCTGTTCTGAGACTTAAAATTGTTTTTCATTCATCTCCGTTAGGAAGGTGTAACAGGGTCTGGGATCCATAAAACTGAAGGAGTGCTTTTATATGGGTACAACAAAATACTTAGCGTATGCCAGATAAAATCATGAGTGGAAGCATTGTGCAGTTTTTCACTATTGTAGTCTTTTCTGTGTTTCTCTTGTGACTTGCCTTAGTCAATGGTTCCACAGTCATATAGAATTTTATGGGCTTTTAGTCTAACTTTTTTCTGCAGCCGGTCCCCTCAGAGCATTGTAACCAAAAAAGGAGTAAGTTATAGGGGAAGCCAGATGGATGGATATAGTTGGAAAGCCAAAGAGACATCCTGCATACTTAGCTTAGATGAAGAAAAAAGTATTCCTTTGGTAAATATGATGTCTAGAAAACGTACTAAGAATCCACATTCATTAAAAACCTATGTATTTCAGAATTTGTATTTTTATATTTGTTTCAACTAATACACAGTCAGAGGAATATATTCAAAGTTTAATTTTCTGAACCTTTCATATTTTTTAATTAGTTGTCCAGTTCTTCAGAAAATGTCAGACACCTGAAGGTGGAGCTGTTAATGTTTTAAAGTTAGTGAAGTTAGTTGGTGTGTTTTAAAGGTTAGTGCATTTTACTTTTCTCATTGGCATTAGTAATCTGGGAAAAGTGACTTAAGTATATCTCTCAGGCTTGTTGTTACTTGGTGTTACTGTATTCTTTTCCCTGGGAGCTTCATGTTGAGGTAGACTGTAATGTGGAACAGCTGGACAGTGAGTCACTTGAGAATACAGCTGTCAAACTTTTTGATCCCTTTGAAAGTTACCATCCAGTCAACTTGTAAATGCTGAAGTTGTTTCTTACCTTTATTAATATTTATTGAATTGTATTAATTCTTAATGAGATTGTTGCTAATGCCATGTTACTTGGGTTATTACTGCAAGGGAATTGAATCTCAGTAATTTTGCTTTTGTGGCCCTGGAGGGAAAAAAAAAACCCAACAGTTGTTAAACTGAGACATATTAACTTGTGTTTTCTTGGTGGCAATTCTAAAAGATTGTAAGTTTGTTAATGCCCTCTATTATTCTCCTCCTGAAGGTGATGGGCAGCGGGGGATCTCACAAGATGCCTTGGTATCAGGCATTTCTAACAAATCCACAGCTGTAGGTTTATAACATAGGAAACACTGGTGGCTGTTGTAGAAGTGTGACTGGTACCACAGTAAATTTTTGAATTTGTCTCATTCATGTGTGATTATGGCAGACAAGACCATACTGCTCTTGGGTAGCTCATATTTCTAAGGAGTAACTTTCTAGATGTTTCCAAAATTAATTTACCAAAACCTATGATTTGAAATTAATGGATGTGTGGACTGTTTTGGGAGGCATTTGGATGAAAAGAGAGTTCTGCCGGTGGGTGGGTAACTCCTTGTACTTATTTGTTTCCCATTGTTTGTCCAGTATGAAGATGCCACATGCAAGTACTTTACTGGACATTGTAGATGGCTTCTAAAACAATTTAAAAAATTTCTTTGTCTTAGATTGCTGGGGTGGGGTAGGTAGTGTCTGCAACTGATTTAAACAAGAGGTTATGCATATTTTGGTGGGGAGCAAGGATCCTCACAAGATACTTGGACATGTGGCCTTTCCTGCAAATACGCAGGACCAACCTAGGTGCCTGCGCTCCTTATGAAATGAACTGGGAAATGCAAGTGGAGGTTTCACCTTTTTTTGAAGTCAACTTACGCTGCTGAATGGGTGAGGACCAGGCAGCATGGTCCTGAAGTTTTGCTCTGCACTCCCATTTTTTTCAGTCAAAGAACTGCCCTGGCTGAAAACTGGCTCAGTAAGAAGTATTTCTATCCAGCATGGTCAGTTCATGGTTTAGGCTCCTTACCTGAATGTGTGACTTGTCACAATGTTGACACAAAAAGAAACTTGAGTTTGGTGTTTAGTTGTGACCCCTCTCATTATGTTTACTTGATTTTTAAACATGGTTCGCTCCAGTTGCTCTGAACTAAGAAACATCTCTAACAATTAATTCATGACCATAAAAATGGCACTGTTTTAAGAGGAATAAAATTACACCAGAGGTTTTATTTAGAGTCTTGGTATCTCAGCTGGTAAATGACAGAGATAAACAAGACTTGAGTTGTGCCTAATTCTGTGTTGTCCAAAGGATGGACTTCAAATGGGCATCTAGAGAAAAATAGTCCCAGCTTTCAAATCCACCTTATTTTCACTGTTAATGCTCACATGCATCTTTTAGAGTAAATAATACATACATGGAACTCACCCCAGCGTAGTGACTGTTTGTATGCGTGACCTTGTGTGTTAATTAATGTAGCTGTGATGAACTCAAATGAGTAACTGTTGTCAGCACATTTAATGTATCATTTCTTCGGAGAGTTTTTCTGCAGCAGTTGTTTTTTTATATGTAATAGAACAAAACAATATTTATGTAGTATTAGCAGTTACTCAATTGCATCCCTCATGTAATTTTTAATGGTAATTTAGATAACAAAGACCAGACTACCTCTGAATGAAAACTATGCTCCGAGTAGTTCCTACCATGTGGTACAGTCTGTAGGTGGAATTGACACTGCATTTTAGCAAAATTTGAAACTAATAAGCCACAGAAAGGAAAGTGTAGAATGGCAGAGTCTGTTGACAAGCTCTGCTTCCCTGATGATCAACGGACCTTTGTTTGCCTGCAGCAGTTCTATCTCCAGAGTTGGCAGCCTTAGTCAAGAATGGACACACTGTTCTCGTAGGTTGGGAGATGCAGTTGGTGTTAACAGTTTGAAGTAGATGTTCAGCGTGCACCATTTCAGTTATTTCTAACGAGTGGAATGGACATTAGTTGTGTAGTAATAGCCACATTTCCATTCTGGAAATGCCTGCAACAGTCAGCCTCCTCTGTATGTAGCATGAAATGAGGGGGAGACGGACACCCTGTGATGGGAGGTACTGGCTGCCAAAGGAACCTTATCCCTGCTTTCCCAGAAGGAGAGGTGGTGAGGGCTGCATGCCTGGAATAGTACTGTGAGGAGTAGCCAAGCCAGGACAGAGCTGTGAAGTAAAGATTTAGCTGGTTGGATTATGAATAAAGCATGCAGGGATTTGAGGCTGGCTGGCTGTTAAACCTGTCTTTTTCCTGCTGCTACTCAGCATAGTGGAACTGAGTCAGGTTACAAGTCAGTTGTGAACTGACTGAACAGGCATTGGAACACACCAGGCAGAAAATTAAACTAGCAAGGAGTTTTAACTGGAATGAAAAAATTATCTTGGACTATGGGAACTAACAGGAAAACCAGGGAAAGGATACCCAAGAGAGGGAGCCAGTGAGCTGTTGATGGCTGATGCTGAGACGCCTGCGATGTTTTCTCTTACTTCTGACACTGAAAATATCATCTGTAGTGGGATCGTTCCTGCAAATAGGACCAATAACAAATAGCTTGGAAGTAAGGAGGGAGAAAAGTTAGAGAGTACATGGATTTCTTACAATTAGTTGTACTTGAAAATCTTGATATAAGATTCTTAAAGACAACTATTTTGCATTTTTTCCCTCTAAATGTTCCAAAAGATAGAAGTAGCAGAAAATGGGGAAAACCAAAATATGCTTATTTTCTTTAAAACTGTAGTGAGATGGCCATCAGTCTGCATATGGATTTGTTAAGAAAAGATTCTGTCAAACACACTTGATCTTTCTCTAGTCTGATAAAAGCAGTTAGCGTTAGAAGTGAAGCAGTACATGCCTTGTATCTTGTCTTTATTAAGGTTTTTGATACACTTGTATGATGCATGCAGGCAAGCAAAAGAAACAGTAAAGGGGGGAGTTTTGTTTGGTGTTTTTTTCAAGCTGTCCTTAGAGATCATTAGATAACAGTAGTTTGGTGTCAAATTGAAATTAGAAGGATGGTCTGGGCCAAATCAGTACTATTAAGACTTAATGATATGGGTTACATGGTAATGAGTAAGCTTTCTTAAATTTGAGATGACACCAAGCTAAGGAAGATTGTAGACATGCTGAGGGATAAGACTGGACTCAAAGTTGATGTTGAGACATTAAAGATATGGCTTGAAAAAAATCAAGATAAAGTAGGAGTAAGTACATGATAGCACATTTGATGGTAAGAATACAGGATGTGCAATTGGAGAAAATCCTGAGACTTGTAGTGGGTCTCAAGTTAAACTTGAATTAACAGTATCATGCTATTTTATGACAAGACAGGAAATTGGAGTTCTGATGATGGGATTTAAATATGTAATGTCTTTTTATCTTACCCACTATGACTGCAGAAAACAGACTGATAACTTGCTTTCTGAAGTAATGTTATGTGAATTGCAGCTGGGAAGTTTTAAATTAGGAAACTGGCAAGAGGGAAGAGTGAAGCACTAGAACAGATCACAAACAGAGATTGTGACAGCTCTAAAAACAGTTTAGACACCCATCCATCAGTGATGACATGGATATATTTTTCCTGTCATTGTTGGATAATTTTCTTTTGCAGTCCTTTCTATGGTCTTGTTTTTGTGCTGTGTTTCTGGGGGGTGACATAAGGCTCCTTCTGTTGACCTGTATGATTCTGAGAATGGAGTTCTGCGCTACACTGCTTTAGATTTAAAACACAAGTAAAATCTCCTTGCTTTTCCTTCACTTTTTTTTGGCTTCCCCAAAGAACACTCCCACCAACTTCCTTCCCTCCAAGCTATTAGATCTTCTTTTTCTTGTCCTGAGGGTTCTCTGACTCTTTATTTTCCCTTGATCCCTTAACAGCAGCTGTGTACCGTGGTTCGTTTCACTGTGCCATGCTGGGAGAACAGATCGTGTTTGAGAATAGTAGTTTTTCTTTATAACGATTTGAAGCAGTATCGTGCTCCTAGTGGAGAGGTTAATAAATGCTGACATAACCTGGCCAGTGTTACACTCCTCTGTTCTTTTTCGTTCCTTAGACAGGCTAATTTCTCCCTACGAATGTGGCCACCTTGTTTACTTCTGCAGCACTTGTCTTACTCTTTTGAGTCAGATCACTGTTCGAAGTTCATTGCCCATCTTCCACGAGCTGGTTACTGGCTGAATTTTGCAACTTGTCTCTTGTGCTTGTGGGATAATCAAGTGTACAAGACCCCATATAGTGCTGTATATACTCCATATATGCAGAAACCAGTAGCTGTGGAATAAAACTCTTTGTGGCACTGTGGTCTGTTTTAGTGACCTTTCTTTTTTCCCCATTTGCTTTCGACTTTATATTTACATTTTGCTTTTGTTCCTTCATGTTTGGGGAAAAAGTAGAAAACCCCAAAATCTTTAACTGGCAAATGTCAATCAATGATCTTATGTCTTCCCAAGTTTTCATGTAGAATAAAAAATATCTGTATGAATTCTCTTCCTGGTCACAATGAGATATTAAAGCTGAAGCCTTAGTGTGAGTCTTCAAATCCCAAAATCAACAGTATTGCTGGTCAGCATTTTAAAAAGTGTGCCCAGCTAATATGCCTATTCTGCATCCTGTCCTGCCTCACGTGATTTATGACCTGCCAAGAACATCAATTTGATTGCAAATATCTTCTTTACAGCTTTGGCCTTGTGCTGACAACAGACACAGAAAAGAGGATATTGGGACAAAAAAGGAAGTGGAACTTTACAGTAAAAAATAAACTATGTAGGTGTTACTGTGTATCTTTTATGTACATTTTAAAAGTGGCTTGTAAGTGTAGATGAATACCACTAGGTATTCTAAGACTAGGGAGTAAAAAGAAAACTATATACTCCTGAAAAAAACCCACTCCTTCGTTAAACAATGTATTGACTATTCCAAGTACATGTGTAAGAAATGGATTGTTAATGTATCAGTTTATCAGTCTATGTATGAATAGTAGTGATGAGAATGAATGCACTTTATTAAACTGAGATTAGAAGTGAGGGCCTTCTTTCCTCACAGCAACTGGTAGGCAGATGTACTGTTTCAGTAAATTTGTAGTTCTTTTTTTTCTGCTTCTTTGGGGCATCCAGTTAGTGGTGGAAAATTCCAGACAATTCTGAAGTTGTCATGATTATTACTTCAGAAGATGTAACTTCCGTCTTCTTTACCTCTTCCTTTAAAAGACAATATGGAAATGCTGAATGAGTCTATCAGGATGATCTGCACCTGAGATAGTAATAGTTTCTGTGTTGTTAAACCATCAACATTAGTAATAGTTGAGGGAATTGGAGAATCAAAAAATAGCTATGAAAGTGTTTGTATGTGGAACAGTCTGTAGAAACCAGTAACTGTTGAAATTTTGATAAAGGTAGTGAAATCTTACTCTTCTGAATGTGAGTTGGGGCCCTTGCGAGTTCTGGGAATTAGCTCTTCAGAAAAGCATGTAATGTAAGAACTTGTGGGGATAATTGTTTCCCTTCCTAGTCTATGAGACTACTGTATCTGCTAGCAAACTTACCTGATTTTTTTTTTTTGTTTCGTAAAATCAAAACATCTCTTAGGCCTTAGGTGGAATGCAAAACTACGTAAGTTCTTCCTCCAGGACCACATGTAGGTGAAAACATTGTTTTAATCATGTTTTAGAGATGGAACAGTGGACTAGTCTTCTAGTCTGGTATCCTTCAGAAGTGATGTCTATATTTGGGTGCTTGCCACAAGATCCTTTGTTTGCCAAAATCCTGGTATAATACAGAGGATTTCTGTAATACACTATCTCTTTTCCTTATGCTTTCTAGGTATATCTGGTGGCTTTGGAATCATGCACTTATTTTTGGTACAGATAGAGAAATAAGTATTTTGTACAACCTGCTTCATGTGATGCTTAGGGCATGTTACCTAGCCATTTTTTTTCCCCATCTAAAATTCTTACAGAAGTTGTCGTCTACTCTGGGCAAAAGGTGTCACTCTGTGAGCCCTTTGGAAGTTTTGACTGAAGACTGAGTTCAATGGAAACCTGTCTGTACTTTGTTTTGCTGTTGTTGCTGGATGTTTTCTGAACTTTCATCCCAGAAGCGTACATGAAGTATCGATCTGTATATCTTTGTGTTATGCTATAGTTTATCAGCTGTACATTTATACTTACTTCCAGTTGTAAGAATGAAATGATGAGCTTTTAACTGAAGTTTTTTTCATTGATTGCCAGTAAAACAAGTGAGCTGGAGGACAGGGGTTTTTTTGTAAGGTTGGTTGGGGGATGAAATTTTGTGAAGTTTGAGTATTCATCAATGGGATGGAATTGCTCTGTCAGTTCAAGGTCTCCACATGCAAGAAAGTCGCTGTAGGTCACGTGTCAGAAAGATGAAGATGTGATTGCCTGTCCTGGCAGGACAATGAGTTGTGGAAAGTGAAGAAAATGAGCAGACTGTCTAATGAGACAGGTAAGCCAGAGGCTAGTTTGCTTCTGAAGGGAACGATGCTGTTATTTGCCTAGTACTGCCTTATCTTCTGCTGTAGTGTGCAAATGTGTGGAGTTAAGTAAACAAGAATTATTCCCTTTGTTATGATCAGTTTTGTGCTGGTTTGACTGCCTGCTGGGACAGCCCAAGTAGAGGGAAATGTGGGGAGATGGGAGAATGGGGTCATGGCTTTCAACAGCAGCAAGCTAACCTGCTATATCCCAGATTCTTGCTTGTTTATAGGGAGAAGTAGAAAGTGGAGCATGGGGAGCTGGATGCAGACTGCCTTGGGGAGACAGAATGATGGGTAGGAAAAGGCTGCATGAAAAGAAGCGTGGCCAGCAGATTGGGAGAGGTGATTCTACCCTTCAGCTCTGCTCTGGTGAGACCTCACCTGCAGTACTGCATCCAGCCCTCAACACAAGAAGGACATGGACCTGTTGGAGTGGGTACTGAGGAGGGCTGAGAAGATTGGAGGGCTGGAGCACAGGCTGAGACAGTTGAGGTTGTTCAATCTGGAGAAGAGAAGGCTCTGGGAAGACCTTACAGCGGCCTTCCAATACTCGAAGGGGGCTAAAGGAAACCTGGGGAGGGACTGTTTATAAGGCATATAGTGACTGGATGAGGGGCAGTGGTTTTAAACTAGAGCAGGGTAGATTTAGATTGCATATTACGAAGTTCTTTACTACTCTGGAACAGGTTGTCCAGAGAGGTGGTAGAGGCCTCATCCCTGGAGACGTTCAAGGTCAGGCTTGATGGGCCTCTGAGCAACCTGATCTAGTTAAAGATGTCCCTGCTCACTGCAGGGGGATTGGACTAGATGACCTTTAGAGGTCGCTTCTAGCCCAACACATTCTATGATTCTATAAAAAAGGGGATAGAAAGATAGAATTTCAGAGTGCAATTCTCATCTCGCAGGGCAGAAAATACTGGTCATTTGCAAAAAATCTTAGTTTGACAGAAAAAGATGAAGTACTTCTTGGGGGATTTTATTTGTATTTTTATTTATTTGAGGGAACTACTACAGTTTCTATTTTTATTGTGATTTATGTTTTGGGTTTTTTTGGTTTTTTTTTTTCTGAATGGCTAAATTTAACCACTATTGAAGTAATGAAGTTGACTGTCTAAATTCTGATTTCTGGTTGGGACCTTGGGCAAAACCCATGAAAGTTACTGAAGAGAAATTGAGACACAAAAACTGAAATTAAGCCTTACTGAAACAAAAAATAATAATTAAAAACCTACAAATTACGATATTCATAAGAGTCGCAGCATTAGTTAGGTTTATCTACTATAATCCTGTGGTTTTTGAAAACTCTGTGTATTCACTGTCTTTTATTTGTTTTTATTCCCCAGTAAGTCGCTCCTTAAGCATAAGGTAAGCAAGACTGTTTTGTCGTAAGACAGTGTTTAGTAAAACAGTTCTGTAAGAGTGACAGGTGTGTTGATATGTTACATGTTAGCTAGTACTTTCAGCGCATCTGAGTAGCTTTGAATGGCTAACCCTTTGGACTCTGAAAAAATCCTTCCTTTTAACACAGGTGAGAATTAATTTGAAATATGTTTAGATGAATTGAGTGGGATTTCTAACATAGAGACTTCCTGTTCCCAGCTGTCTCCTGTGTGTCTGTCACAATATAAATAGATGCAAATTTTGTAGTAGTTGGTAGGAAGATGTCAGTTAACTCCCACAGAATAAAGAACGTTTAGATTTAAGAGCATATGGGCTGAAATTCTGTACATCTCTCTGCCAAAGATAAGCTTTCATCTGTATCAAACTGATGTCTTAAGAGAGACTTTTACAGTCATTTTGATGGTTTTATTAGTTGAATCCAAAGAGGTGGCTGGATTATTTTATAAATAAAGTTATTTTCTTTTTAAAAAGAGGATTCTGTGTTTTTGTTATTAAGCAGTAGAGCCATACCTGCAATAGAAACCTCTGGTGTTGTAATCACTGGTTGTATAATTTTATGTTCCCGAGTATTTTGGTTTTATTATATTTCAGAATGCCTTTGAGACAATTCTCTTTTAAAGCATCGAGAAATTTCAGTTAGTTTTGCTTCTCAATGTCTAGATATTATATGGAGAAACTCCTGCTGATCTCCATGGGAAAGCCTATATGATATGAAGTGAAAATATTCTTTATTTAGAAGTCAAAACCCTTTTGATAATGTTTGTAGATGACTGGTAGGAAAAATTTTGTAATTTCAGAATGTATGATGCGCTCCAGCTAAATGAATTTTGATTTCCTTAGTGCTTTTAGTCCTCCGTTACTTGTTACTGGAGCAGTCTCCAATTTATTGTTTTTCTGTAATTCATTACATCTTTTCTCATGCTTCTGTAGATTGCTTCAGGCAATATCCTGAGGCTGCAGATGCTACAAATGATATTGAGTTTGTATTTGCATAACAGGAGAAAAATCTTAGCACCTTTTGACTGTCAGGAACCAGATAGCTTTGGAGATGTCCATTGTGGTCTGTATGGAGATCGTGGCTTACAGTTGTCACAGACAGGGCTGTTTAAGGCCAGCAGTGCCATTGCCTCCTCCCACCCCAGTGTGACTCATCTGAGTCTGAGGCAACAGACCTTTGTCCTGGAAGCCCCTGGCAACATTGCTCTATACTGCTTCTTCTGACACTTATTTCAAAATTATGAATCCTCTGAGAAGTCCCCTCAGTCTGTGGTGCTCTATCAGATCTGTTATAAGAGAACACATGTAGACATAGCTTAATTGTATCTGTCATTCCTCTTGTAAGAATCCGAATGCTTTGTCATCCTTATTTTTCTTTACAGCACTCTTATGCTAAAAGTATTTATTCCAGCCCAACACATTCTATGATTCTATGTTAAAGATGTCCCTGCTCACTGCAGGGGGCTTGGACTGAATGACTGTTGAAGGTCGCTTCCAGCCCAACATTTTCTGTGATTCTGTGATTTGACAATTTCTTTATTTGTTGACTGGATTCAATACTAAGAACGGAGCTCTGAGCAAAATTTTAACTGCAAGCGTCAATCACTTATATTTGGCCAATGTAATTTAATTTAATATTTAGAATAAAGTTGGTTTGTGTCCTAAGTGAAAATTTCATCTAGCTATCTATTTGTGAAAATACATAATATAATTATCATTATGCTCCAGTTTTACTGTGAACATCTCTGCCAAGAATTCTTCTGTTAGGGCAGGAATTCCTGTGTGGAACAGACTAAGAAAGCTTTACCCAATTTACAGCTTCTTTCTGTAGAATAGGTGGACGTTGGTTGTGATAATAAGTTACTGAAACTGTTCGTGCAAGAACTTTGGATATTTCCTTGTATCATATTTTCACAGAAAACTGAATGATGTTCAGATATACTTGGCTTAAAGGGTAGTGCCAACAGTCTAGTTTTGGGGTTTTCAACCATGGAGAGTTCTACACAGCAGCTGGCCTACTGAAACAAGATGGGGCTCAGATGACTGTAAGGAGATCCTGGGTCACGAGCTGGTGCTGCTCATTGAGAGAACTTGAAACTAGTTGTGAAGGGGGAAGGGGTTACAACCATATCATGGGAAGACGACCCTGGGAAAGGTGTAGCAACATTGGGAGCAACACCATTAGCCCAGCTGAAGTGTAGCTGTACTTCATCGGGGGCTTCAGGTACTTCACCAGGGGCCCAGCTCGAATGCCTTTACGTGAATGCACACAGTATGGTCAAGAAACAAGAGGAGCTGGCGATGCTTGTGTGCCTGCAGTGCTACGATCTAATCAGCATCACAGAGACATGGTGGAATGATTCTTAAAAGTGGTGTGTTGCATTAGAAGGGTATAATCTCTTCGGAAGGGACGGACAGAGGAAATGAGGAGGTAGTGTTGCCCTCTATGTCAGTCAACAGCTGGAATGCATGGAGCTAGACCTGACAAGGGATGATGAGCAGACCGAATGCCTGTGGACCAGGGTGAAAGGAAGGGTCAGAGACGTTACAGTGGGGGTCTGCTACAGACCACCTGACCAGGAGGACCAAGTGGATGAGGTCCTTCATGAACAATACGAGTTGCTGCTTATTCACAAGCCCTGGTCCTCATGAGGAGCTTTAACCACCTCGGTATCAGTTGCAGAGACAGCACAGCAGGGCATAAGCAATCCATGAGATTCCTGGAATGCATCGATGATAACTTCTTTCTCCAAGGAGGAGAGGAACCAATGAAGAGAGGTGCCATGCTAGACCTTGTTCTCACCAATAGGTGAGTCATGAGACTAGAGACCAGCTTAGAAAAGCTAGAGCCCTGATGGAATCAAATCCCTCTGGGGACATAAAAAATGACAGAAAAGAATTCTACAGGTATGTATAAGAAAAAAGAAAAATGAGAGAAGGTGGGGCCTCTCTGGAGCGATACGAGTAACCTGGTTACTGAGGATATGGAGAAGGCTGAAGTAGCCAATGACATTTTTGCTTCAGTCTTCCCTGATAACCACTTGAGCCACACTACCCAAGTGACAGAGGGCATTGGCTGGGTCTGGGAGAGTGAAGAACCACCCAGGGTAGGAGCAGATCAGGTCCGGGAACACTGGCCATGTCTGTTCTGGGTCCAGTGGTGTTCAGCATCTTTGTCAGCGACATGGACAACAGCATCGAGTGCCCCCTCAGCAAGTTTTCTGATGACACCAAGCTGTGTGGTGCTGTGGACTCACTTGGGTGAAGAGATGCCATCCAGAGGGACCTTGACAGGCTTGAGAAATGAGCCAGTGCAAACTGCATGAGGTTCAACAAGTCAAAATGCAAGGTCCTGTGGGTTGGCCCAGTCCCAGGCACAAATACAAACTGGGCACAGAGTGGGTTGTGAGTAGCCCTGAAGAGAAGAAATTAGGGGTGTTGAGAAGCTCAACATGAGCCGGCAGTGCGCTCATGCAGCCCAAAAGGCCAACCGCATCCTGGGATGTATCAAGAGAAGCGTGGTCAGCAGGTCGAGAGAGGTGATTCTCCCCCTTTACTCTGCTCTTGTGAGACCCCACCTCGAATACTGCATTGAGTTCTGGTGTCCCCACCATAAGAGGGACATAGATCTGTTGGAGCATGTTCAGAGGAGGACCACAAAGATGATCGAAGGGCTGGAGCACCTCTGCTACGAGGACAGGCTGCGGGAGCTGGGATTGTTCAGTCTGGCAAAGAGAAGACTTCAGGAGGACCTAATAGCTGCCTTCCAATACATGAAGGGAACCTACAGGATGGCTAGGGAGGGACTTTTTACAAGAGTGTCCAGTGACAGGACAAGGGGAAATGGATTTAAATTCAAGGAGAATAGGTTTAGATTGACTCTTTGGAAGAAATTCTTCAGTACAGGCGTGGCAAGACTCTGGAATAAATTGCTCAGAGACGTTGTGAATGCCCCCTCCCGTGAAGTGTTTAAGGCCAGGTTGGATGAGGCCTTGAGTAACCTGGTCTAATTAAGAGTATCCCTGCCGACGAGAGAGAGGTTGGATTAGATAATCTCTAAGGTCCCCTCCAACCTAATATATTCTATGATTCTGTGATATTAGTAGTGAAATAATAATACTGCTAATTAGTAATTCACGTAATACTAACATTACTACACATTTCTTTTACCTTCCTCCTACAGAAGGTTTTGTACAACATAAATATAAGCCATGACAGCTCTAAAGAAGCCACGACATTCATACTATTTGTGGTATGGATCAGTGTGGTAGTATTATGCAATCCAACTCAAAACCTGTTTAAGAAGAGGGTGGCAGGAAGTAAGTAGTTAAGTGTGAGAGTGACAGAGTAGTGGTTTTTTTAAAAAACTTTTGAAATTGGAGAGACATGAGACACCAAGAAGCCAAGAAGTTTTGATAGTATAGAGCTGCTGTTGCTTCAGATGTACCTGAACTGAGTTACCCACATTTGTTTAGAATGAGTAGCTGTCGTTTGACAAAAAAGTATCTCCCATCCTTCAGTTGCTGGAGAAGTTGTTTCGTGATTGTTTTTCTCTTTCCTCATGCCTCTTCCTCTCTAGAGTGAGATAGGGCTAGACAGGAGAGGAACAGGAAGCGGCGTCTATTGGAGGAGTGTGTTTTGGGCTCTCCCTTTTTTTGGTGACTGAGACTTTCTGCGTAGCAGCAGAATGAGGCAGATCTGAGTCTATGAACTTTGTCTCCTGCTGGTTTTGAAAACTATGAGCGTCTGGAAAAGAGCAGAATTGCTTTCTCTGTGTACTCAGGAAGATGATTTGGTCTGGATTTGCAGTTGCAGAGATACATTTGCCTAAGAACAGCACTGTTTTTTTTAAAGTAGTTTACATTTTGAAAAACAACGTGATAATATCTTCAAAAAAACCCTGCCTGTTCTGAGGGATTGATGTAGTATCTGATGAAGCAGTGACTGAGAGATTTCACTGATTTGCGTATCTGTCACTGCTGTGAGTATTGGGTGTTTTTCTGATAGTCCACTTATATTCATAACCATTTCACATCCAATATGCTCTTTCCTGTTGTTCCCCTAGCATATTTGTTAGTGATTATTCACACTTCTTTATTTAGTTACCAACTTCTGAATCATAATTTTTTTGTTTTGTTTTTCTTTTTTACCACCTGCTACTGTTGAAAATTCTTTCAAAATACTTCATCCTACCTCATTTTTGGAAGGGGACGGACAACATGGTGGGGGACAAACTCTTAGAATATTTTCTTTTGAGACTAGTGTTATACCCCAAATTAAGCCTAAGGTATGTTTTTGAGGTTCTTGTTTCACATAAAATAAAAAAGGATACTGGTCATAGCATTGCTGACTTTTTTATTTTGCCTACATAGTATCTTTAAGGTCAATTCATGCATCTCTCCTACCAACAAACTGTATAAGTTTGTAAATGTATTGTGTGATGTAAGTAACTTCTGTATTGATTTGGTTGCAGCTCTCTTTTTGCCCGCTCATAGTGGTTGCCAGATTATTTTTCATTGTACGTCCCTCCTCCCATTTCTTTGTGAGTTTACATTAAACAGCTGGACCAAGCAAGCTTCTTAAGAGTGTTTTGTAGTCAGAATGTATGGTGACAGCCTTGAAGTCAGTTAGTTGAAATAGTATTTCTCTTATGTGCTGTTTTCTTTGGTTTTATGTGTTCTCCTCTTCAGCTTACTGCTGTTCCATAGCAAAAAAAAATAAATCTCCTTGGCCTGTCCTCGATAAAATGGAAATTTAAGTAACCATTGGACTAGTCAGAAGATATTTTTTTAGTTTCTTATTGTGTCACTGTTTCAGAAGATGCTGTGAAGATCAACAGCAGGATTCAGCTCTCCCTTGGGTTCATCTCTGCTAGTAGAAGTTTTAGAAATGGTGTGAAAATAGATGTAACTCTTAAACAAAAATGTTCTTCTCTTTTCCATAGTCTTCCTGTCTTGTAATTTCTTGCCAACCTTATAGTTTCTGTTTTGGATTAACAAAAAACAGTAGTTGAATTACTGGGTTTAAATGTCTCTGCACTAAGACGTTTCCATATTAGACAGAGTTAGTGTGCCTTTTCTTCTAAACTAAATTGTTTTTTTTTTCTCTGTTCCCACTTCTCCAATCTTTCTTCCACTTCCATCTTTCCCCTGCCCCACTTTTCCCTCTAAAAATATCCTTAGGAATGACTTACTGATGGTGTGCCGCCAGCTGAATATGGAGGAATCTGTCATGGAGATCATGCACCAGCTGGGAGCAGACGAAAATGGAAAAATTTCCTTCCAGGATTTTAATCAGTGCCGAATGGAACTGGTGCAAGAAATCAGGAAGGAGGAAGTGGAGCTTTCTGTGAAACTGGATGACTCTTGTAAAAAGAGAAAGTTAAGGGATAGGATAGCTTCCTGGCCAACTAGCAGCAGTAACAGTTTAGGTAGGTATGACTTTTAAATGTCCTGTTGGTGTAATTTAACAAAAGAGAAACTCCGGCGATTTTGTTACCACTTTTACTGACATTGGGATTTCCCTAAAGGGCTCTGTGAATATGTTTTGGCATAATTTCATCATATATTAGCGTGCTGTTGTAACTGATGCAGTCTCATCATTAGTATGTAGACGAGAATGTGCGCAGAACATCCTCTTCTGAAAACCCGACTTGTGTAAGACAACAATCTGTCTTGAAGAGCTGTAGAGCTTGGCTGATAACTGAAGATGCAGTGAGCTCTTTGTAAAGACCGGATGGGTGCATAGGTGGAAATACTAAAAATTAGGAGAAAAATTATCTTAGTCTTTAGTCTTTCAGATGTCGTATACTGTAGGAATGCATGCTTTAAATCATATAGGAATGGATGCTTTAAAAATCATTGCACTTAATGCTGGAAGTGCCTTGTGATTTAAGAATTCAAAAATTCTCCCTTTGCCCTCCCTCCACGAGGGAGGAAAGAAAAACAGCTTTGCCACGCCATCTACAGGAACATGGGATGTAGTAAGGGATTGCCTATGCCGTTGAGTCCAGTCCTTGATAGTACTGTGATCAACTGGCACGAGATTAGAAATGTCAACATCTACAAAATGCTTCCTTTTACTCTGTAACAGATGTAAGAGACCAGAAGACACAGCTTCTCTGGTCAAAAATCCCCAAATGCATGGTACTGTTGAAAAAGCTGAAGGTATTGTCAGTGCTCTAGCCCCCTATAGCAGCTGCGTGCTAGCTAAACATGACTAGCTGGCCTATGATCTGAAGCTGGCCCACATCCATGCTTCAGAAGAAGACCATCAACCTCTCATTGTATTTAGTTAGAGCTGTGTCCCCTCAACTTTTTGTTTAGACTACATGAGCCTAGATTTTTTTTAAAATATGTTTTTATTGAAAGATCCTGCATTAGTCATCCCAGTTGTCTTTTTCTGCATGTGTCCTAAATTAAGTTAGGAGTATTTTTTACAGATACACTTCATACATTTTCCTGGAGAGTTTGCTTGTTTGTGTTCTGACTCCTCATGTAACTGACCAGGTTCAGAGTCAGTCCAGTTCTCTCTAACCAGATTCTTTTAGATACTCCACACCTGGAAGGTGTCACGCTGAACATCAGATTTACTTATTTGAAGGTAGTTGATGGGATTTCTGAATAAGCAGAGTGATACAAAACGTAGTGGAAACATAATACGAATGAAGTTATACATAGCAGAGTGTAGCAATTGCAATACACAGTTCAATCACAATACCAGTGTGATCCCCAACATCTCCCTAATACACTCACTGTCAGGACACTGGGTGTCTTCATTCTCACCGGGGAGACATATGTGAGTTAAAGCCAGCTCAAGCCCATTGCTGTGTTTTAAATTCTGTTGTTAGTTGTTTACATTTTTATAGGCTTTATGTTAAGTTGAGCCATGTAGACACCTCCCCCACGCTGTCTTCACTAACTGGGGGAGACGTTCACATTCTTAATGAACTTGGAAGAAAAAACACCACCAGTTGATTCATTCAGCTGTTGATAGCTGTTTAGTTAAAGCAAAAGACCACCCTTGGGTCTCCTTGATGTCGAGATCAAGTCAAATTTCTTCACGACAACTCTGATCAGTAAAACCCCGCATTATTCCATGAGTTTCATGGGCACATAGACCTGGCCCATCTCCTCTGAGCTTTCTTCCGTGGTCAGTCACACCTGTCTTTATTTTTTCAGTAGTCAGACTCCTAGAATGCAAAACTGGACATGTGTTGGTTTGGGATTTTTTTTTTCCTGTGTTGGGGTGTGTTTATTTTTGGGGAGTGGGGAGAGTTAGGATGTTGTTCTGTCTTCTAATAGCTCTGCATATGTTTTCAGCTGGTCATCTCAGGCATTCAAATTTTACTGGTTTCCTTTATATCCTGGGTGAATTCCTTACTTTTGTGCTTTCTAGATTGACCGCACTTCTCTCTCACCATCCCATCATCTCATGCTCTTCGGCTTTTCTTTTTGGCTTTTCAGCATAGCAAATCTGTTCTATAGCTCTGTTTACTCTCCAGCTCATCTCCTTTACTGCTTCATAGTCATAGTTTGTCTTAGAGGTATTTTGTTTTTAACATTTCCTCTGTTTATCCTTCTTCCATATACATTCTTCAATTGCAAGATAATTAACTGTTTGCATAATTTCTTTGCCCATGTCTCGATCACTCTCTGTACTAAGTCTTCGTAGTCCTTGGGCTCAATTGCATTTTCACCTCATGAATCTCTTTTAGGAGCTATATCAGGCAACAGAGATTGTGCCTAATATCTTTTTTTTAATTGGATTAAGGATGATGTGTGTTCCCTAGCTCATGTGATTATCTTCTGCCTCTGTTGACTGTTTTTTCAATGCTGCCACAGTTGTGTTTTCCTGCAAAATGGAAAACTTCTCCTCTCAGACTGCTATACAAAGTGACCAGATTTCTGGCAACATGGGTTTTAAAATCTTCTTTCTTAGACAAACCAGCCTAATAATTATGGACTGTAATAATCAGGGGTAAAAGATAGGTCCTAAGCTTTAGCAGAGAAAGGTCTGGTCTGCATTACAATCTCAACATGTATCCTACAAAGAAATCTTATTAATTGCTGCCAAAAAGTAGTCATAGATACGCATTCAAATTTGTTAATGTATACAATTCAATCCATTCCCTTTTTCCTATTTTCCAGTTTTTGCTAGCCTACAAGAATAATTTAAGGTATTTTTCAAGTTAGTGAGTGACTTCAAATTTCTTTTTATCTTTTTTCCCAAAAGTTAAGTCCAGAAGTCCTTTAGATTTCCTACCTTGGTATATTTTGCTGTGTGCTGATGAAGCCTGACTCTTTTACTGTACTGTATTTTCAAACCTGTAAGGAATTAATGGTTGTTGTACTTTATTTCCCTTGACTTTTGCAGATTCTGTAAGACTTTTCAGTAATTAGAGAGTGTATGGAGATGCTCTCACATGTAAAGAAAAAATGGACTGGGAGGGAAATAATAATACTGAGTGGTTAGAGTGCAACTGCTTTTTATTTGCTTGTGAAAGAAAACCATTGTGGCAGCACTGTCAAAGCTATTCTACAGATCTTCTAAAGAACCAAGTAAACACTATTGTAATGTATTTCTGTGATACAAACACTGCCGAGGATGAACATAATGAGAGCTGAGGAATTTTACGTGCAGTTAAGCTTGAATTATGATGTGCGCATGCTTCCGTGCCTTTCATGTGTTTGAGGGCTCAAGTATTTACTCATTAGCGAGTGTGTTACTTTGACCATTTGCTACTGAATTCTAAATACTGTTTAAGATGTGAGATGCCATCATGTGCAAATTCAAACATAAATTTGATGGAAGTGGGGGTTTTGTATCTTTTTTTTTGGACAAAGAACACTTTTTAATAAATACTATTTTGAAAGATAGTTGGCAGGGCTTTTTTTCAAGACTAATTTTTACATAATCTGTCAGCTGCTGATAATCCTTGAAAGCTGTTATCGTGTATTCATGTGATATGCGAAAATGAGAAAAATTCAAAATTTATTTGCTGTCACTGAGTAGCAGGCATCCTGGTGATCTAAAGCAAAGGAATCAAGCCTCGGTCCTGGCCTTTTTTACACTGCAAATTTGTATGTAATTGTTCAGAGATGTCAGTCAGACAACATTTTGTGCAGGCCTTTCTTCAATTTCATAACACAGAGTGCTAGAATGTAGGCATATATTTAAATAAAAGATTATATTTGCTCCGTACAATTTTTGCATTTCATCATAAAGACAACTGCAAAAATAAGTTCCTAAGAAATAAGTAAATGTAAATTACTGTTGAACTTCATCTCACCCATCATTTTATATCACTGATAATGATATTCTAATGATTTTGTCCAAAATTGGTCCAAAAAATGTTTCCGCTCCTGTGTTTCCAGGTGGGTTGCAGAAGTGAGGTCAAGGTACAAAACTCGGATTTATTAATATCCAGTCATATACGTGTTCAGTAAATCAAACCAGCATCCCTATCTACCATCTTGATAATCAGATGAGTGTATAGCTTTAGAATTTTAATCTTTTATTCAAGTGCATGAGAAAAAAAGACATTTTTTCAGGTTATTACAATAATGCTTTTTCCTGCTTAGATATAAGCAACTCAAAGCTGTTATAATGTATTGTAATTCTTACCTCACACTATTAGTGTCCACAGGAAGATTAAGAATAATTTGCAAGTAGTAACCAGTAATTTTTCTATAGGTGAAATTGAATGTGAGCTCTGTAATTTACATTTACAATGTAATAAAAATGAATGAAATAGTTTCTGAAAGTGTTTCTGGAGTCTTGAAGTGACCACATGCTCCCTGACTTTTTGATATGTCAATAGGAAGTGCAGGGAGAATGTCAGTTACCAATCAGATCCGTGGGTCCTGTTTCCGGTTGTGGAGACTGAAAGCCATGATGGATGCAGTAACTCTTTGTGAATCATTTAACGAGTGATGAAAGCGGATTGCTTGGCAAATGAGACCTGTAATATAGCAGACCTGCACCTCTGATGATTTAAGGAAGGAAGTCGCATGAACAGTTGTGGCCTCTGTCAGGTTTTTGAGTGTTACATGGTTTTATATGTCTTCTATAAATCTAGAATTAGAATTATTTATATGTTGCATAGATTTGTCTACCTATTTACAGGTAATTAGCAATTTGTCTTTTTTTTCCCAAGATGAAGAATAGTCTGTTTCTAGTACCCGCTATTTTTAAGGATGGATAAGAAATGGTGCTGGTTATTGGTAAATTCTTTCTTTAGACAGGTGAATGGTTTCCTGACCCACTGAAAGCTGCGTCTACTTATTGATCTAATTTTGTGTTTTAGATTGTTATGAGTCCGTAAGCAATCTGTCTGTAGGTTAGTAGTTAGAAATTAATTCATAGCCAACTCTCCAGTTGTCTCTACTGAAAATAAGACCGTTGAAAATTTGATATCATAATTTATTTACATTGTGGATCAAGCTTGAGAATTAATCAAAGGAATGATAGAAATTCAGCCTCAAATTAAGCTTATGGGTAAACATCAGAGGCAGGCCACTTGGGGCTGAAATGTCATTACTTTTGCTTTGCTTTAATTCCATGTTTGATCTTACTGCAAATTAATTGCTTTCAAGAAACTGATGCAGTAATTACATTTATTTATGTTGTATTTAATTAAGAACTGTAGAGCTTGTATGAATTCAAAGATGTGCTGCAGATTTTCTTGAGATCCATGAGCAAAGTTTCACCTCAGATTTGTTTGACTGGAAAAGCTGTGAATATCTGCTATGCCAGATTTAATTACAAAGGAACTTCTATTAGTGGTTCAGTTTATTACTTTTAAGTACTCTTGATAGCACTATCTTTGTGCAAAGTAGTAGAATATAGGTAGTTATTATTTTAATTTTTTAGAAGCATAGAGTGCTAAATTCTGTGAACAGCGGAACAGATGGATCTCGATTTCCAAGGGATTTGTAATTGACAGCTGATTAATCTTATTAAAACTGCAATGTATAGCATGTTAAATGCTAGTGAATCTCCAAAGGATGGAAGTCAGACCCTGCAGAATGGGTTCTGTCGTGTCTAACAAGGGCAACAAACTTGGCTGAAGCTTGCTTATGGTTTGGATATTTGTAAATGTAAGAACAGCTAATCTGTGTTAGGCCAGAGGTTATCACAAAGTAGTATCTTGCCTCTTAGAGTTGTGAAAAGCAAATGGTTAGGAAAGATAATAGGAATGGAGTGAGCATGTAATGATGCTTTCCCATTAGATTTCAGTTCAGGGACTTTGAAATAGAAGTAGTTGCACTTGCTGACACATGCATTGCCTCCCTCCCTCTGTAATACTGTCTTACAGAAGTGAGCTTGTGAACCCATGCTGGTCTTCAGTATTCACCATGTCCTGCAGCCCAAGGTAGCACAGCTTACCCTTTATGTTGAATGAGGAACAAACTTTTTGCTTTGCTTCATTTCCGACCTCTCCTTTCCATGTGTGTTGGATTTTTGTTTGATTTGGTTTGGTTTTTTTTCCTAACGTATCTAATCAAGGTCGAGCATTGCATTATACTGAACTATTTTTTCTCAGCAGGAGCACAAACAGAATCTCTGTGCCTTCCACAGAACTTGCATTTATTTAATGTATTTGAGCCTTTGACGTGACTATCCTATGTTACTGAAATTACCAAATAGCATAAAAAATTGGAGGGACAGGGCAAGGCAGACATGCCAGTCAGCAGAGCATGCTTACAGGGGAGACACAGGAACCTGTCCTTGATAGCTGCTGCTACCAAGAGACAATAAAATGGTTGTTCGAGACACAGGAATGTAGCTAGAGGTAGGTCTTTGGCCTTCATAGCACAAATGAGCTCTACAGAGCAACACAGATCTGACTTGTTCCAGAGATATATTATACTGCCCATCCTTGATCAACTCCAGTGGCAAAATATGGAGCTGTGGCTCACCATATGGAGTGTGGAGCTGGATTATAGCATGGAATCATAGAATGTGTTGGTCTGGAAGAGACCTTTAAAGGTTGTCCCTGCAGTGAGCAGGGACATCTTTAACTAGATCAGATTGCTCAGAGCCTCATCACGCCTGATCTCAAGGGACGGAGCCTCCACCACCTCCCTGGGCAAACTGTTCCAGTGTCTCACTACTCTCATTGTAAAGAACTAAAGCATCACTTCATCACGTTTGTCCCAGTTTATGCTTTTTATACAAACTGTCATAAGCTTGAGAAACCAAAAGGGTACAGCTGGGATTTTCATAGAGGCCATGCTTCATTTGGCTCAGGGCTGAGCACTGGGATACCTCCCACACTAGCTTTTGTAAAACAAGGATTGCCTCTCAGCACATTTCTGCTTACTCTCTCCTGACTTACATGGTGATGTGCTCTTCACTTCCCCACTGCTGATGGTCACCAGTGTAGATCTGACATAGATCATAGAACAACAAGTGATAAAATGGGAATGATAGACCACAGGGTGTTTTATTTGTTTGCTTTGGTGCAGATGAATTGAAGTCAGATCCAAACTGAGATTGTCTTTGGTGGAAGGTAATCTGGGGTGCAGCTGATTGTTTACATATAGAGAGAATTGCATACAGTGCAAATACTTGGCAGGTATGGTGGAACTTCATCAAGCCGCTATGATTTCAAGTTTTATGTGTTTTTTTTCCTCTTACTATATATACCTCTTTTTTACTAGAGATAATAAATTTCCAGGAGAAAAGGGATTATTGTCTCCCTTACTATAAACTTCAAATGAAGTATTAGATTGAGTTCCTGAGTACTAGTTGTTAGCCATCAGTGTTCTGGCAAAATTTAGTTTGGTAATTAAGCAGCACTAGACTCTAGGAGACCTTGGTTTCTAGACTGTTGATAAATTAATCCCATCACCCATTTCTTGTGTCTTGATTACAGGAAGCGGTTGTCATGTCTCCACAATAATCTTAAATCATTTCAGATTCAAGGACAGGCACAAAAATGTGTCATGGATAGTGATACGATAGTTTAGAGATGCAGATTTCTACAGTAACTGAAATAAATTTGAAGAATGTATTTTGACTGAAATTTTACAAACTTTTGTTAATATGCATGGCTTGGGCTTAACAAGCCCAGCTTCTTCATCCACAGAGCTGTGTTGCATGACTGCAAAATTGTAGTGAGAGAAACTTTTTCTTTAACTGAACGCATCACTAGATGTTTTACTTTCTCAAGTCTCTATAAGGAATGAGTTACGTGAGACAAACTTTGATTGTCTATGGTTTTGTTCTAGGCAAGCTCATCCTTTTATCTGTTCTAATTTTCATGGAGGCATTCAGTTTATTTTTCTTTAGATTTTAAGTAGATTTTACACTCGGTAAAAATCTGCTTAGAAAAATATGTCACAGAGTGTAAAAAATTAAAACCAAAAAACCCATAAAAAGAGATGTTAGCGTTGCTTTAGTAAGTAAGAGTGCTGATTAAGTATCAGACTGTTCTAAGGTCTTTACAGGTGCATTTGTTTCCCATATTTACTCTGTAGTTATATCCTAGAGTGAGTCTGGCAACACCAAATTACAGAATTCCTGAACTCTTAATGTTATATATAGAGGATACTTCACTGAATCTGAAATACAGTTGAGGTTTTGCAATGATTTGAAGAAACATCCCAGTACAAAGTGAAAATGTTGTAACTAGTTTAGGGACACAAGGAAGACAAAATGTGAGCTGACTGCGCTTGGTGTACGTACTGCACTTATGATACACACCTACAACTGTGCATGAGCCTTCAGTGGGCATTGAGAAACATAACTGGACAAGATTGGTTTTGCTGTTAGGTCTACAAGAGAGTTCTTGTCTGTTGTATTAGTTTTATATGTTCTCAAAAGCAAGTAAGTTTACTCTTTCAGTCACATCTTGACTTACCTTTCTGTTTGTTCTTTGTCATATTTTCATGCTAAAGAATATGACAAAATATGCTCTATTAGGTCATTTGATACAAATTAGTATTTTTGTAGTCTCTGTAATGCTATCAAACATGTGCATTGCATAATATCCTCCTAGTACTAGTAAACACATATAAAATGCTACTTCTATTCTTTCAAAGTATACTTGATGGTCTTGGCCTAATATTAAAGTGTTTGGAGGTTTTTGTTCTTTAAGTGGTTTAGAAAACAATAAATCTAAACAAAAATTATCAAAGGTATCAGATGCATTTTTCTGAGAAGTCCAAGGCTTTTTTTTTTTTTTGGAGGAAAAATGTTTGATTTGGTTCAATTTTCCTCTTAGCTCTAATTTCATGAAAACAATTTCTCCTGTGCAGTAAGTTGCCTTAGTTAGTCAGGGTGGAGTACAGCTGTGGCATCTTTTTTTAGGGTTTGTTATCCTCACTTCCAATCCTAGTGAGAAAAGGACTGAAACAACATAGCCTAACACAGGACCTTCTGTGCATTGTATGAAAAACCAGATAAGGGTGTGGTGGAAAAGTGGGGCCGAGACCCTGATCGCACAGACCATTCTCTTAGAAATTCCTCATTTCCCATGACTGCTTTTCCCATATCAAATTGTTTCCTTCTGGGTCGCTGAAGAGTTGCAGAAAATTATGATGAGAACATTCTCTAGGGCAGAATGCTGAGTTGAGAGTGCATTTTAAAATTATGCCATTGCAAACTTTATTTCCCCCCAAAAAATGAATTCTCCTAGAACTTGTAATAACAGCTTTCTATATTTTTAAATAAACATTCTCACCCACCTGTATATGTGAGGATCAGTTTCTATTCTCGCTCTATTGCCATGTCATTCATGTTGTTTTGTCATCTGATATGCTTATTGAGTGATCTGCTGTGTGAAATGAGGTGATAGAATCAAATGGACTGTGTTTCCAGGAGTTGTATATATGTAGTAAGGCATGAATAAAATGTTTTAAAAAAATTATGCAGCTTCTGATTACAAAAACATGACCTGTTGAAACACCTTTTAAGATGAGAGGCTAAGACTGAACTGGAAGGGCTTAAGTCTTTGTCTCCTCGGCAGCAAAATCGTCGTATGAATGAATTTCTCCCAGAAGCTGCAAGCTGTGCACAGTGCACATATAAATTATATTCTGTATTAAATGTCAGAATTCCTCAAAGAAGTTTAAGTAACTAAAGGTCACTGATACCATATGGAAACAGTGATCAGACTTTTTAGCTTTCTGCAGTTAAGACTCTCCTCACTGACTGATGTGTAGCTGTGAGACCTAGAGGCTGGTTTGTGCTTGTAGTGTGTTACATTGTCAATTGACTTCCACGTTTACCATTCATAAGCCAGATTCATTTGAGAAGCTGATGCAGGGCTCATGTTACAGTACCTCACTTTTTCTGATATCCCAGATCCTTTCGACAACTAAAACATCTTCAGGACCCTGCCATCTGGATGGGGTTATCTTTCCAACTCTGTGGGCAAAGATGAAATCACATAATGCTTGGCCTGCCAGCATAGCCTGGTAATGTTACCAAACAAAAAAGCCTAGACTTTTAGTTACGGTAGGTATCTGCTTCTCTGTTGCAGAGTACAGGCATTCTAGGGAGGTTAACTGTCAGTAGAAAGGTGAAATATTGGTGGTTTTTTTTCAGATCAGCAGTATGAGATGACACCAGTAGCAGAACACAGACCTATGTGCTGTTACTGAGGGCTTTGCAGGTGATAAAGGAAGATTAAGCTAGCAAGAAGCTTCAGTGCAGATGGGCAGGGTATACTATCGTGGTGATACTTGTCAAGTTGCTTTAAACGGTTTGGTGCCATTCACCAGCTGAAATTTTGTCTGTGGTCATGGAATCTTGTATGTGTATATGTATGTGTCTCAAACTAAACTGTCCTTGGTATGTCAAAGTTTAAATAATTGTAAACTGTAAGTAAGTAAATAAGAGCTGGGGCTAACTAGAGAACAAAAACCAGGTTAGGGCTGGGCCAGCCACTAACACAGACAGATGCTCTCCAACGACCTCTTCCCCCTCCTAAATGGGAAGGAAGAGGGAATGAGGCAGAGAGACTTACGGGTTAGAGAAGAAAAAAACTAGAACAGCTTTAATGAAACAATAGAAATAATGGTGAAATAGTAAAGAACTATATAGAAGTATAGATAGTAGCCCAATATCAAACCTGACTCCCTCCCCCGATACAATCACCACTAGTGCTGCAGAGCAGGAGGCACTGGGGAAGCCTCAGCCAGGAGCTGGATACAGGGAGCTGGATTCGGGAACTCAGGATCCGGATCAAAACCAGGAGGTCGGATGGAGTCCTCCCTGGACACCGGCCATTGCAGAAAAGGGCCGAAACTCTCGTGATCACTCAATTTATACTAAATATGACATATATGGAATGGAATACTCTCGTTGGTCACCTGTCTTGTCTGTTACCCCCCAGAGGTGCAACCTTTTACTTCCTTGTGACCCCTCTTACTACCCGGCACCCCCAGCGTGGCACACAAGAGCCAGCAGTGGCCTTGGTCACTGTAGGAATAAGTATCAGCAAGAGCCTTTCTGCATCCCAGTGCCAGGCAGTGACTGCAAACATCAAGTGTTATCACTGCCAGTAGCACAACACTGTCTGCAAAAACCTGCTACTGACTTCAGAAAGTGCAGCCTTTTAGAAGAGACTAAACTGGAAAGTAAAAACCCAGGACAATATTTCAGGCAAGGTTTAGGTTGTCTGATAATTCCTGACTGAATTTTCACTTACAATTGAAATCTCAGCTTTGACAACTCCAGAATTTCTCTACAGAGCTGAGACTTGAAAGGTGCAGTACCTGGAAGGTCAGCATCTTAAGGGCTAGTGTTTTGGAATCTGTTGGGAAGATAGTGGACAAGTTTAGAGATTAGGGTTAAGCCCAAAATAAAGTATTGGGAATGCCTTCCTTTGTAACAGTCATCTCTCCGTGCATTTTCAGCATGCATACTTTGAAGTAGGAGTACAGAGTTGAACTTTAAGAAAACTTGAATTAAAAAGACAGCCACAATGCAGTCATAAAACCCCAATCTTGTCTGAATCCATCTGTGACTGACAGGTGGCTTCTGAGCCAGCTGAAATCTCAGCTGGCTCGGAACTTGGCAGTGCTTCAAATCTGACAGCAGATGGTACGAGCTATGAAGGCCACTTGGGTCTTCAACAAAGCTACAGTTTTTAACTGAATGAGTGTGAAAACTCTTTTGCAGAACAATGTCATTTGAGTAGTAGAAATTATGTGCACTTACTCTGTTGAAATATGTGCCATTTTTAGCTCTGTAAAAGGAGGAATATCTATCTGATATAGCCAGATCTCTTAGTTCTGTGGCTGTGATTGTGCAAGTAGAGATGTTTCCTGTGTTCTTGTCAAGCCTGGGAGTTTCCCTGTCTTCCTGAGGCTCCTGAGACATTTCTGCAGCTCCGGCTCTGTGGATGCTGGGTTTTAGTTGGTTGATTGTGTTTCTAGTTTTTTATGGTTTTGTTTTTGTTATTGTTTTGCTGTGGGTTTTTTTTTGCTCTACCATGTGCTGCAGCCACAAGAGGGCAGAGATACCTAACACTCAGCACAGCACACACTGTATAAAATACTCCTAATAGCAACATCTTAGTTTAGCTCTATTGGAGACCTTGCAGCATGTAGCTAGATTAAGTACGGTGGTGCATTCTCTTGCTGTAATAGCAATGGAATTAATCTTTAATTCCTGTACCTATGGTAATGAATCATGGTAATTATGTTAGTATAAAATTCAATTCTTTTTAGTTTTGTGTTATTTTCTACTTATATATAAATAAAGACTAACATATTCTCCTCACAGTAAGGCAGGGAAACCGCTTCTGGTTTTCCTAATTCGGCTTGTCATGCATAACTGCTTTGGAGGATGTTAGGGTGTTGACCTAAAGCTACAAATCAGTTGCTGACTTGCTTCGCTGCTGGCTGGCTTTCTGTTTGCACTTTTGGAGCTTCGACTCTTGGCAAGCGGGAGGAATTCTCCTAATAGTTCATTATATAGTTTGTTGTTTCTCCCTGGCATTGTACTGAATAAGTAATGACCACTGATTAGTAAATGCTCACTTAGAATGCTAATGAATATTTGAGAGAGAGCTAGCTCATAAAAAGGAAAAGCTTTCAAAATAATAGGATGACATTACAGACAATTACTTAGAGTTTGACGACTGCATGCTGGATTTAGAGTTCTGCTCTAGTCTGTAGCTCTGGATTCTGTTCTGACTTTTCTATTAACTTAGGATGTGTGCTTGGACAAGTCACTTAAATGTTTTTAATATTCGTTATGCTAGGTATGAAATCTTACAGTGCCGTCAAGGGTTATTAAGCAATGTACTGTCTACTGTGGAATGTTTTATGATAGGAAATTGTTGAACCTAAAAACTAACAAGATTTTAGAAGGAGTCAGACAGTTGTATGGAGCAGAAGTGCCCAGGGATGAAGTAGTGATAAAATAAGAAAATTCTGTTAAAATTTGATTTAGAGTTTAAACTCATCTCTGACTGCCGGGAATTGGGAGGATTCTACATACAGAAGCACCAACCTCGCAGTTTCAGGATACTGAAACTTGCTCTGAAGCATTCATCGTTTGTCAGTAGCTACATGATCATATTCTTGCATTGATTCATAATGAAACACCTTGTGATTGATGTGTCTCTGAAACTTGAACTGAAACAAGCATTCCTCAGAAAATATGAAAGGCAATGCTAACATAAAAGGTGTTGAACTGTGGAGCTAAATTTCACTTAACTATGTTGGTATTCAGTGAAGAGGTGAATTACGTCTTTTCCTTTTTTGTTCTTTGCTCAGTGCTGCTCTTCAGTCTGACATAGTAATGGATTCTCATGCAATGGTCCTTCACTATTGTAAATTATACTGCTTTTACTCTATACTGAGTAATGTATGTAAATGCTTTTATTTTTGCTTCTGGATCTTGTAATTTAGTAAATGATATGTGCACTGAAAATGTTATTGCTTTTTCTTTTCCTGGCATTGTCAGCATGTGCAGGATGGGGAATAATGGTAGTGGAACTGTTCAGTTTTTTTCATTCTGGAAGGACAAACAGGCTTATTCATGTGTCAACAGTATGCCCTAGCAGCCAAAAGGGTCAGCCCGTGTCCTTGGGTGCATCAAGCGCTGCGTAGCTTGACAGGCGAGGGAGATGATTGTACCACTCTGTATTGCAGTGATGAGGCTCCATCTCGAGTACTGTGTGCAGTTTTGGGCAGGACATCAAACTGTGGGAATTTGTTCAGAGGAGGACAGTCAAGTTGGTGAAAGGCCTTGAGGGTAAGACTTGTGAGGAGCAGCTGAGGTCACTTGGTTTGTTCAGCTTGGAAAAGAGAAGGCTGAGGGGCGATCTCATCACAGTCTTCAATTCCCTCAAGGGGGTAAAGGTGCTCATCTCCTCTCTCTGGTGACCAGTGACAGGATATGAGGAAATGGGATGGAGCTGTGCTAGGGGAAGTTCAGATTGGAAATTAGAAGAATGTTGCTCACCGAGAGGGTGGTCGATCACTAGAACAGGCACTGCAGGGAAGTGGTCATGGCACCAAGCTTGTCAGAGTTAAAGGAGCATCTAGATGATGCTCTTGGTCATATGGTTTGGTTTTAGGTAGTCCTGCAAGGAGCTAGGAGTTGGACTCAATGACGATCGTTATGGGTCCCTTCCAAACTGAGATATTCTGTGATTATATGTGTTCTTTATATAGTCTGTACTAGAATGTTCTTCAATTTCTGCATTTTAGGTGCCTTATCAGGAGCCAGAGAAAGCTGCGAGTATGATTCAGGAGCAAGAGACCTTCAGAGTCCAGACCTTCAGAGTCATTTTACACTACAAAAGGTGTTGCAATATGATGGAAGCAAAGTGACTCAACAGACTGCTCTGCGAAGACTCCTAGCTCAGACGTCAAATTTTAGCAACTCTGTTGGAGGGAGCTACTTAGAACTTGCCAACACTGTAAGTGCGTTTTGCCTTGGCTTTTTTGTTTTGTAGAGTTTTTTCCTTGATTTTTTTCCCAAAGCTATTAATTCTAGAATTTGAGCCTTTAAGCCTTCACGGAAACAATGGCACACTACTGTTACCTTTCATCTGCAGGAAAAACATGATTGTAGCACTTGGTAGATGTACAGTATTTCCAAAGCTTTTATAACTGAGTTTCGTCAAAAAGGATAGGAGTCTGTGAGGAGCCAGACTGAAGTTCTTAATGTATACAATTTAACAGAAGAATAGTTGTGTCTGAAAACTTCCTACCAATTATTTTTTTATGTATGGTGTCAGATTCTTCAGAAGTGTTGTTCAGAAAAGTTCCCCCCATGTTATTTCATTAGTGCCCAATAAATTGTTTGATAATTGTTCTAAACCTTTGGTGTGCTAGCACTGTGCTTTATTTCTACAAAAAAAAGAGAAGTATTTCCATTGTAAAAGAACACTTAACTGTTGAGGAAGTAGGGCATTATTTTTTGCTTCCCCATCAGTGTATTGGGATCAAGTTTGTGTTTTCATTTTGAGCAAGGCATGTTACAAAAGACCACCTATTTTTAGCATGCTTCTGATTTGTGTTGCACGGAAGTTTTAGTGGAGAAGTGAAAGATTCTAACATAAAAGTGAAAAGTTTCTTATTTTTAAAATGACTGTTTATTGCCTTGACTGTTGCTTGACTTTGGTGAAACAGACTCCTAGTTTGTGGTATCATAGGATAAATCAAGATGTAAGAGAACCTCAGGATGTCATCTAGTCTGACATCCTGCTCAAGATTTAATGTGTGATGGAAGTGATTGCTGTCAACAGAGAAAAAATCAACTTCTTTAAGCTGCCTTATTTGAAAAGAAAACAATGAAGAATATTTGGAAAGTATTTTCAAAAGCTTTGTAAGTTTTATTTAAGTTGCTGGATGTAAGCTGGTGTGGGACCTAAAATTTCAGTACTCAGAGTGAAATATGTGTATATTAAAACCTATTTAAGGGAGAAAAGAGTTCAAGGAGGTTGGAAGTTCCTTAAAGGAATTGTGTCCTCATTTTCCTTAGGAAGGCTTATAAGGGATCAGCTGTGATAAATCATGAAGTCTTTGATCTTCAAAACTGGACAGAAGCATATGGAAACTGGGAAGTGTGGAGAATGAGCAGGCACACATATACTGTAAAGAAACTAAGATGGAGGACCTGGGAAGTGATAGACCAGTTAGCAGCTTTGTTCGTATATTCTAGCAGTTTCCTGGACATATGAGCAATTTTAAGCAAGTAAGAGGGAATAGGTAGGTTTGTAAAAGTACAGTCATGTCCATCCAGTCTAATGTTCCTTTAACAGAATAGTAGACTTTGGAGATAAAAAAGAAACAGCAGATATCATGTTTCTCCAGTAAGACATTTGACCCTTCCATGGGTAACGGCATCATCAAGGCAGGAAACATCATCTAAATGTAACTACTAATAAGTGGGTATTAAACTGGTTTGGGAATTGTGAGGCACTGTATTTCCTGAGCTTTATTCTGTCCTGCCTTTTCTGACTTGTAGGAAAACACTGCCAAATTCAAACTATACTGGTGAAACAAATACTTTCCCACACTGAAAACTGCTCTGACAATAATCCACTAAAAAGGTGCAGGTCTAGGTGTAAGGAAGATAGTGAATCAGTATACAATTTCCTGTTCACTTATACATATTCCTTGCCTTGATTGACTGACTTGAAAATTATCATTTGGGAAACACATGAGCTGTTTCACACTTGATTATTTGAAAAGCTATAGAATGCACCTCAATCACAGAATCACAGAATGTCAGGGGTTGGAAGGGATCTCTAAAGATCATCTAGTCCAACCCATTGCCAAAGCAGGATCACCTAGAGTCGGTCACACAGGAACGCGTCCAGGCAGGATTTGAAAGTCTCCAGAGTAGGCTCCACAGTCTCCCTGGGCAGCCTGTGCCAGTGCTCTGTCACCCTCACAAGGAAAAGGTTTTTCCTAATGTTTCGTGGAACCTCCTATGTTCCAGCTTGCACCCATTGCCCCTTGGCCTGTCATTGGACATCGTTGAGAAGAGCCTGACTCCATCCTCCTGACACTCACCTTTACAGATTTATAAACATTTACGAGGTCACCCCTCAGCCTCCTCTTCTCCAAGCTAAAGAGACCCAGCTCCTTCAGCCTTTCCTCATCACGGAGATGTTCCACTCCCTTCATCATCTCTGTGACTCTGCGCTGGACTCTCTCAAGCAGTTCCCTGTCTCTCTTGAGCTGAGGGGCCCAGAACTGGACACAATAGTCCAGATGTGGCCTCACCAGGGCAGAGTAGAGGGGCAGGAGGACCCCTCTTGACCTACTAGCTACTCCCCTTCTAATACACCCCAGGAAGCCGTTGGCCTTCTTGGCCACGAGGGCACATTGCTGGCTCATGGGCATCCTGCTGTCCACTAGAACCCCCAGGTCCCTCTCCCCTATGCAGCTCTCCAACAGGTTTCTTATCAGAAGTTTGTGTAGACCTGCTTGAGACCACTATAACTGTGCAAAAACAGTGGCTTGCGTACTTTTGTTTCTGGATTAGGATCAGTGAGTTGTCTCCTTTTTGGATCTGAAGTTCATTCAGGTTTCAAGGTGACTGTGTACTAATATGCCCTCTATGTATGCTCCTGGCTGATAATGGTTCAGAAGTGATGAGCTTTGGTAACCTGGTTAGATTCACAAATACGAGGACACCAGTATGCAGCTTTACTCAAGAATGCTGTGGTGTGAGGGCTACCACATTGCTACGACATGTAGAAGTCTTAAAAATAAAAATGCTGAAGGATCTCAAGAAATAAAGAGCCTGAGGTATTATGGCTTTCCTTTTACTCCTGTCTCTAAATTCCTTCTATGCTTGCTGTCATGGAAGATGCCTGATCTTTGCATCTGTTATAATTCTTCTTTTAAGCATTCTATGTTCTTTTAAACCCCAGTAGAATCAGCAGTCTGTCATTTATATGTAGATGAATACACTAACATCTCTATTTGACTCCTGCTGAGCGTTGGTGTCATGGGTCATATGTAAATTTTTGCTTTGGCTTTATTAAAATGGAGAGAGAAACGGATGGGAGAAAATGGAGAGAATCGTTTATTTCATTTTTCACTATTTATATTTATTTCCTTTACACATTTTTTAATGCTGAGAGGTGTGCTTACTGCGGTATAAATTTAGATTCTTTAAAGAGATAAACATAGCCTTCTTAGAGCTATGATTTAATATGGATACTTTCTTCTCTGTCTTTTTCTCAGATTGTTTTACGTAACTGCATTTGCTACAATGACAAGCCTAGCCACTGCCTTGCATTCATTCTCAGAAATTAATGTATCTCAGCTTTCATATTTTTGTGGGTAAAATCCAGGGAGCATTTCCAGTTGTTCACAAGGAGCTGGGCAGGTTCCTTTGTCCTGTAACCAGGAGTACTTAAAAAAAAAACAAACAGCAACTGATGGAGGTTTAATAACTACTTTTCTTCCCTTAGGGCGTTGATGCATTTCTTTTTGCAAAGCCGTGTTATAGAATGACAAAGATGTAAAACTAGTCTCTGTGTGGATGTTTCTCTCAGGAACTCTAAACACTTCTGGAGTTAACTGGAGAGGTTTATCTTCTTCAGAATGCCTGTGAAAAAACAGAGCAGAGCCTTTCTGTGCTTCTGGATGACTGGTTCCTGGCAGCTTCTCCCAAATGTATCTACACAGGTCATCTGGACATACTCTTGAAAGTAATGTAGTTTAGTAGATATTTTCTTGTAGATATTTAGACTTTAAAGTCAGAAGTCTAGCAAAGTAACTATTGTATGGGTACACATAAATCAGTTAGGTGCCTTCTGGTTAGAAGTCATGTGATTGTTTTTCTGTCAGCACCTTGAAGTACTTTTCCCTATTGGATTGTCAATTCTTGTTACTTAGTTTCCCATTTTACTTTCTGGCAGACTACCTTTGATTTTAAACTATGCAGTCAGGCTAAAGATAACCGTGTGGTGTTTAAGTACTTCCACAGCATAGATTATACTCCTCAGTCAATACAGGGTCTCCACGCTGCCCTTGAATGTTATGTTTTCCATTTACAAGAGCTAAGTAAGCATTAGCCCACTATCGGTTTACTTAGTTTTTACTGATATTTTAATGCATTTTTGAAATCCTGTGAACATGCAGTTCTACAGAGCTTTGTAGAAGCAGAATACCTGCTCTGAAGCATTATTCCTATTTGTTCCTCGGTTTTTAAAAATGTACTATTTGAAATATAACCATTCATACTCATTGCATATGTTTTTATCTGTTCATTTCATGTCATTTTGCTATGTTTTGCTTTATTAACACATGCTCAGATTCACCTTTTGTTTTACCCAAATAATTTATTCTGTAGTCTTTATAGGGTATGTAACTCTTCCAGTGTTTTTCAGAATCATATATTTACGTAAATATAAAGAGCATGTTTCTCCTTATAGCTCTTCACCTTGGTACCAGGATTTATGACTAACATGTTAACCTTTAACATGACCTGTCACCATCTACTGATGATCTACCTGTTTGTGCCAGTAGGTTAAATACTATAGCAGATATCTCTGATGGGAACACTTGTGTGTGTTCCAAATGTAAACATCTGTGTGCTTGGTTAGTATTGCATTGGGGTGTAACTTACTTAAATATTCCTCATGCATCGAAAAGAAATCAAGCATTTCAAAGGACTTTTTTGTGCGTGTGCATGTTTGGGAGTTGTTTTTTATTTGTACTTGAACCTTCAAAGTTGGACAAGGATTACTAATGTGGATAGTCCCATAACCATAGTGAAACAGCTGATTTGTGTGGTGTCTGTGGTGTCACATCTGTTCACTTCCCAGGTGGCCATGCCATCTTGCTATGTGCCCTGCAGTGCTATCAGGAGGGAGAGCACACTCTTGTAGGAGCTGAAGTACTGCTGTTCTCTGAAAACATCACTCGGGGCAGTGTGTTGATATGACAGACATATTTCACATTAGAATTCCATTGAATTTTAATAAGCTGAAGCAGTAAGATTTGGGTATGTTTAATTCCCTTTTCATATTCTCCTTGAGTGTGATTAAAATAGACTAGATTAACTTATTTTTTTCTAGTAGAACGTGTGCCTGTAAATGCTAATCCATCTCTGTGTGCTTACTGCTACCTTAATTAAGTGTTGTTTTAAGATGAATGTATTTGTTGTCACAAGTAGCCACTTTTACCTAAGTACAACCAATTGGGATTGTTTTATTTGCCATGAGGATATAATCTCATACCTCATTCTTCTAGCTGCAAATAACTTTGATTTGCTGAAAAAATATCTGCACAAAGGTTTTCCTTTGTTTTTTTAAAGTGATACCAAGTATGGCTTCACTCCAGTCACTGCACTGGTGTGATCCAGGGTCCTTCACTCTCTGATTTTGCCTTCCAAAGACACTCCAGCTATACTGGAAGCTCTTTGACTTTACCTTCCTTGACAGACCTCTTTTGGTTGGAAACATTTAGAAAAGATTTGATGAGGGTATGACTGATTCACAAAGAGGACTAGTACAGCTATATTTTTGAGAATAGAGTGTGTCAGTATTTCTTCCTTTTAGAAGCCTATGTTGCTGTTTCCTCCCCAAGGAGCCCTGCAACTGCCAAAGATGTCGTTGTTCTTACTAATTCAGAGACAAGGGCATATTTATAGAGTTGCCAGCATTGCATCTTGAAGCATCTCATTGTTCTGGCCAACAGCTAACTAGGCGTAATCCTGCTCTGTCTTGGGCAGGGCTGTCAGTGCAAGATGGATGTGTCTAGGTAGCAGGGCATTGACACAGATTGCTCTACCTGCCAAATCTGCATTTACTTCTCATCTTAAGGGGTGCTGGTTTTGGAATGTCTCCATCAAGTACAAAACAGAAAGCTAAAGCAACAAGATTCTTAATGCATCTTGTTGTGACTACTCCGATGAATGCTATTCCTCAGCTATTCCTATCTGATTTGCATTTCGATTGTGCATCGGTGTGACAGGATGTGCTATCTGTAAATCAGAATTAAGGTGACTAAACCAAATTTAGTTCTGACGGTGGACACTCTATGCCAAATGCAGATATCATCTTTGTTGCATACACAACTCAAAAGTTTATAAAGTATGAAGACATACTGGAAATATTCATGACAAATTAATACAGTTGTATTAGCATTAGTTTCTCGGCATGATTGCTAGCAGATGAGAACTTAATGTCTTTGCTTAGGAATGTCATGTTCTCTGGAAATAGATACTGCAATACCTCTTTGTTACTCAGACTCGGTGAGTGTTTGCATTGCTAATTTTCCTTCTGAAGAGCAGTGTGCTGCAAGTTGTGACAGACAGAACCACTGTTTTGAGAAAGTTATTCTTTTTAGTTGACATATAGTATACCGAGTGACAATATGCCGAAAGTCACTCTTACAGTTTTCAGGGACAGGTGGTGGCTTTTCCTTTCCCACCTAGATGAGCTGCTTTGTAATCAGGCAAACCTAACTTGCTTTGGCCTGTTTATATGAATAGCTTTGGGGAACAGAAGAACACACTTAAGTGTTATCATTGTGTTTACATTTATGTCAGACTGTAGTGCAGCTGATTCAGGATAACTGCTTGAAACGGTGTTAATGAGCTGTTTCATCCTGTGTCACAATAACCATTCATGTGCTCCGAGATGCATGTAAATGTAAAGTAAGTGATACGCATGTAAATTCTGCACTGCTGTCATGTTATTGAGCGTATAATGATTTCTTGCAGTGCCTTAATATTATAAAACTTAATTAGTAGTTTAGCAAGAGAATACTATATAGAGATGCTACATATGTGAATATGATAAAATTCTAAGTACTGAATATAATCTTTTTGTCTGGCCCTTTCTCTAGCACTTCAGACCGTTTGACAATAAATCAATTATTCTGTTACCTCCTACCGTATCTTCCAGCTTGGCTGTAAGATGGCCTGCTGATATCTTTAGTGTCATTTGCTGTGTGACTAGCAGGGAATGTGCCTATGTGTTTTGGGTTTGCCTGGCCAGATTTCAGTG
>NW_009708765.1:0-772 GCF_000703405.1 Apaloderma vittatum | reverse complement strand
CTTGGACTGAACTACCATTCTCTGGGCCCGGTCATCCAAACAGCTTTTCATCCAGTGAAAGGTCCACCCATCCAAGCCGTGAGCAGCCAGTTTTTCCAGAAGAATACTGTAGGAAATAGTGTTGATCGAAGGTTTGACTAAAGTCCAGAGAAACATCCACAGCCTTTCCCTCATCCACCAAGTGCGTCACCCTGTCATAGAAGGAGATCAGGCTTTCATATCCCATGCTGCCTAGGCTAGATCAACTCACTGTCCTGTATGTGTCACATGATGGCACTCAAAGTGATCTGCTCCATAACCATCCTCTGCACGAGGTCACACTAACAGGCCTGTAGATCGCTGGATCCTCCCTCTGGACCTTCTTGTAGATGAGTGTCACTTGTGCTGTTGAAAAATTAGAGAGGTTGCAGAGGACATCTGCCAGGGTAGTGTTCAGAGACTCTTTGGAGACGTGCAGGGTCTTGATCTTCTTTAGCATGGGTAAACAGAAGCTCAGGCACATAGAGTTGGAGTCGACGCCTGCTTAAAGTCCAATGTTAGGGACAATGGAGCTTTTCCTGGTAGTGGGAAAAGAAGAAAACCTCCACAAAGTGCAGCTTGGAAGGTTCAGAGTGAAAGAGAGGAAAAGGGAATGTCAATGAAAGAGTAATATTTAGGTGTGAGGTCTCCCAGTGGGATCCATGGATCATCTTACAGCTTTGTGTTTCAAGAGCGGCCAGTGAGTGTAGGGGGATCAAAGGATGGGTCTAGAAATGCTGTTGGGAGAGCTGAG
>NW_009708764.1:8633-9255 GCF_000703405.1 Apaloderma vittatum | reverse complement strand
GGCCATCCTCTCGGAAGAGGACCGAGTCGTGGTCATCCGCTTTGGGCACGACTGGGACCCGACGTGCATGAAAATGGATGAAGTGCTGTACAGCATTGCTGAGAAGGTAAACCGGAGCAGTAACGCTTTGTGCGCTCGGTGATTCAGATGGCTCCTAGGAAGCCTGAAGCACATGGTAGCTCGGTTTCAGGAGAGGTATTCCTGCTTTAGGAGGCAGCAAGAAAGCTGTTTGGTTTTCTTTCGTGAGTGTCTCCTGAAGTCGCCGACTACTCTGATGTTTGTAGTACGTAGTGGGGTGAAAAGGCTGTTTCAAGTTCTGAAACCAGAATTGCTACCTCTTCATACTCCGTCGTTTAACGAACGTCAGTATTCAAGTGGTAACAAGTGCTTGGTTACCACTGTGCTGTGGATTGCTGTGGCTGTAGGTAATTCACAGTCAGAATGTATAGTCAGTTCAGATTTCCATTCAGATAACTTGAAAAGTTCCCTTCGTTTTGACTCTTGAAAATGCTGAGATCCTAAAACGTACAGGGTGGGGTTGATTATAACCTGTCAGTGATGCCATTCCTGGAGGCAGGTGATGTTCCATTGAGTTGCATGGGTGTAATTTAATTTTAGAAGC
>NW_009708764.1:0-8584 GCF_000703405.1 Apaloderma vittatum | reverse complement strand
CATTTAAGTAAGATACTGAAGAAAAATTAGGCTGTTAACATGAAGTCAGCTAAAATTTACCTTTTCTTGTATTCGGTACAGGTTTTGTGTAGTGATAGATACAGAAAATTGACGGCTCTTTTTTAAATGAACCATATAGAAAATGCAAAAAAAAAAGAAAAAAAAAAATCTGTCCAAGAAATGGAAATTTGGGTAGGAAAAGGAGTGAACTATCTTCATGTAAGATTGTGATAGAAAATGCAAAAAAAAAAGAAAAAAAAAATTGACCAAGAAATGGAAATTTGAGTAGGAAAAGGAGTGAACTGTCTTCATGTAAGATTATATACATACCACATAACTCGATACCAAGTTCTTTTTATGGTATACTCCTTTGGTTTTGAATGTTACTCTTAGATAAATGAACCAATTTGGCAGACCTGCTGGCAGTTAGGGGTGGCTGGGGGAAGAAAGAACAATGTAACTTCTTATTTAAAAATCTCCCTCTGCAGAAATGGCAGATTAAAGGGGGAGATCCTTCCTCATCCTCTTGCTTACAAGCCATGTTTGGATCTCTGCTGTTTTAAAGAGTGAGTAAAAGTTCCAATTATACAGGTGTTTGTGCTAGAGAATAATGCAGAATGTTGACGTGCTGTAATTGCGCCGCGTTTGAAGAAAATGAAGCCATTTGTTACTAGGATGTGATAGTCTTTTAGCCTGCGGCGAATTTCTGGGTAGCAACAATATTTATATATCCTTTAAAACAGGAGAACAGGGATGTTTTTCAGATTAAATCCTTCTGGGAGAATAGAAGCACTACAGGAAAATACAAAGCAGTGTATTTTCACCAAAATGTGTTCCAGTTCCAGTTGACTTCCCCCTCCCTGCCCCATGTTAGATGAAAAAGAAGGAAGGTTTGACTGAGTTTCAAAACAAGTTATAATTGTGAGATACTAGATTTTTTGCTTTGTCTGGGTTTCACTCAAACAGCTGTGAACTGGGTTTCACAAAATTCTTCTGGGACACTTTTGTTTTTTTTAAAATACACTTTTTTTAAAGGAGGCTTGGAGGTATCAAAACCCAACTGCTGAAATACAAGGCTTTCGCTGCTAAATGGCTTTAATACCACTTTTTAAAGAATTTTTTTAAAACTATGATTTTTCTAGGACTGCATGCTGTAAACCAGATAACCTCTTCTGAAATCAGGTCACTCATCAATAGGTTGTATTTGGGTCAGTGTGGGTTTAGGGAGGGCCGTTCAAAAGTTCTGCATTTACTGAACCGTAATCAGAATTGCAAATAGTTGTGGCTTTTGCTTAAACCTTCGTTGTGCCTCTGCCTTTCTGTTAAGGTGACATGAGAAAGAGGAAAAGAAAGAGGGGAGCAGGGAAGAGGGAGTGATAAAAAATACTTATATTATAGTTACTGGTGTTTATAGTTAAAGTTGAGCAAAGCTAATACGTTCACTCGCATGTGTAGTTTTCAGAATTGTTATCTGTAAGCGTTGCTCTCAGCAGCATAAGGTTTATCTCTTTTTTCCAATGCATTTATCTAAGTTTACGGCATAATTAGCAAGAAAAAATTCAAATAAACGCTGGCAGTGCAGCCTTTCACATTTGCACTTACTGTGCTTGCAGCTTCTTTTAGTTCAGCAGTGCCAGGCTTCTCCAGCGTGAATGCTTTGTTGCACAAGGTGGTTTCGGTTATTTGTATTTTTTTCCCTGTGATTTCCTTGACTGTAAAGACATCTCAATGTTAAAAATATTGTTTAGAGATTGGTTAGGAAGGTGAGAAGATGGAATCTTAAATCTTGTCTCAGATTCCTTAGGCATTTGCTATATGCACTTTGGACCGTAAGGTGATGCAGGGCAGTGAGATTTGCTTCTTAAAGGAAGCTGAAATCTTAAAAAAAAATAAAATAAATATATTACTTACCCCTAGCAAAAATGTAAAGAACCTTCACAATTGTTGCAAATTTTTTTTTTTTGTGTGGTCATTGATGATGTTTCTGTGGCAATCTCATGTAGGAATACATTATTGTTTCTTTTTTTTGAATGATGTTTTTGAAGTCAGGAGGGAGAACTTTGGAGGACAAATGAGATTTATTTCATCTGGCATACTTTTTTTTTCCTACATCTGTGTTTCCTCTTTGCCACCAAGTGTGGGGTATTGATACAGAGTCGATAGAATGTAGAGTCTGTATCTCATGTTATGAGTCCTATATATTCCTCTCATTTATAGTTTTGAGCCTTTCTGTTTCAAGATTTAATAGGAGCCCAGCCAAGCAGATACAGTTCTGTGAGGTATTAAAATAGCCTGAAACTGTGACCAGGCAACAGTGTCCTTTTGATTTTTTTGTATATGCCTGTTGAGTAACGTTGACTAAGCTGTGAAGCTATAGTAATAAAGATTAAAAAAAAAAAACAAAAAACCCCACACCGAAATTGAAGCCCATTTAATGGAAGTAAGTCTGGTAAAATTTGGAATCTGTGCTGCTGTTTGGCTTTTAGTGTCCTGCTCCGTCGTGGCCCTGTGGGCAGCAGGCTACGATGGTGTGGTAAGACAGGGAGAGTTTTGAGTTGGGAGATGGATAAAGGAAGTCAGAGTGTCAGGAATAAATACCTTCAGAAGTTAATACCTGTCTTGTCCTTGTGCTGCAGATGTTTTTGTCTTCAGGTGTTGAGCTGCCCAGAAGGAAGTCTTACAGCAAGGGAGTTTTGTTTGTTTTCTCTTCAGAAAGCAGCTGATGAACTGCAATGAATGTACATTTTAGTGTATGTCAGGAGGTTAAGTACTCCCAGAATAAACTCGTGTTACTGCGTGTTCAGCTTCTAAAGTGCCATAAGGTATTTGCGTGTTGTCTGGACAGTAAAATTTGGGTTCACATTAACAACCTCAGAGGAGTCTCAGTTGTTATAACTGCAACTGCTTTCATTTAGCCTTGCTCAGACCTGCGTTTCATTCTTGTTCTGAGGTCTCCACCTCAGCGACTGCTGCCTCAAAAATGAAGGTGCAACTGTCACTGCTTTCACTTCTATCCAAGTAGGCAGCTGTGCGTTTATTCCCATGGAGAGGCGAAGAAGGATTCAGTGAATGTCTGAGATAATGGTGATAACTTGGGTATGTGCCATCCAGAGGTGATTTAAGCGACCTGGTCCTTTTGAGTAAGGTCTATGTAAGAATTTAAGGCTTGAATAGTCTTTTCTAAAATTGTAGACCTTTTATGTTCATTGCTGGTGATTAACATTTCTGGTTCTGCAACAGCTCAACCGAATTAAATTTATATGATGTAAAATCAACTTCAAAAGTTCATTTAGTTCCAGTACTAAGTGGAGTGCGCAGTTCCTGGAAGTAAAATTTTGGTGTAGCAGGGCTTTTGCAGTGGTTTTCTGGTGTGGTGTATAATCTCCTTGGACTAAATCTTCAGTGAATCAAGCAGGTCCTAAGAATGTTCTGTTAATCCTTGGTTTAACAAAAAATAATTTTTAACCTCTAAATTAAGTAATTGCTCAGAGATGGTATTTAGTTTATCAGAATTGCCAAAGATGTTGTAGAAGCTTCCCCATGTGGTTAAGCTGTGCTGCTGGTGCTAAAAATGTCAGCAGGACGAAAGACTAAATGGTAAGAGAAAATGGAAATGGCTTTTCAGTTTTGGGGGTTTTTTTGTTGTTTTTTCTTGGGGGGGGGGTATTTTTGTTTTGTTTGGGAGAAAAACCCCACAACCTCCAACGACTGTCTTTTGCCTCCTAAGGCTGACCAGGGAGTGACTTCAGTCCCTTGGATGTGTGTGCGCACGTTGCTTTCTGCTATTTATATATGAGGCAAGTTTAGAAACTAAAACTTCTCCTAGTTCCACTTAAGGTTAAAAAATGCTACATCTAGGAACCAAAACCTGACCTGGTGGTTTTCTTTCAGGAGTGAAGACTAACGATAACATTAAAGGGGAGGGATTCTCGTGCATTTAACTTGGTAACTCTGCAAAACATAAGCCTGTTTTACCAGAATTGCCCAGAGTAGCTTCTCCTTGAGGTCTTGTTCTCATTAACAACTGAACTTTTAAGCTGTTTTAGCTTTACACCTCTCAAATCAAGTTATCCTTTTTTTATTATTAAATGTTCTGTTTTATTTTCATTTCATGAGCCTTGTTAAACAAATCAGATGTCTTGTGGGGGGGGGAATGCTTTAAGATCATTAATTTTTCTCAAGTTCATAAGCAGCTGACAGCAGAGGCAAAACGTGTCAGCTTGGGCTTGCGTGAAGCCGTTGCTCTCCTTGTTCCAAGCTTGGCCTGTCACTGAGAGCTTAAAATCTTTTAATTGGTAATACATATAATTAGAGGCCTGGTAACATATATTGCTTTTATATTTCCTGTTTCCTTCTGTTTAGGTAAAAAATTTTGCTGTCATTTACCTTGTGGATATCACTGAAGTACCGGACTTCAACAAGATGTACGAGTTGTACGATCCCTGTACCGTCATGTTTTTCTTCAGGTACGCAGCAGTTCTAGAATGTGACCTGGTTAATGACTTTTTTATTTTTTTTTTAAATCAAGCCAAATGCAGTGTGTCAGTAGATCATTTCTAAATGCACATCAGTGTTCTGATGGTTCTATTTTTATTGCTTCGCAAAAGAGTAAACTGATTAAATAGGGGAAGTGGTTTGTTTTCCCGTTAGTGACGGTGTTTTGGTAATAGAGTACAAACTCAACTTTTATTATCCTTTGGGTTGGTTTTCAGTCTGAAACTCCCCATAGAATGCCACAGGAATACACCAGTCAAGCTTGTCAAACTTGCGTTAAATGGTATTTTTGTGGGGGATATAAAGCTTCTTTCTGAATTAAACCACCATGTTAACTTGTCTGTGGTTGGTTTGTTGTTTATTTGTTTGGTTTTTTCCTCTCCCTTTAAAGGAACAAACACATCATGATTGATTTAGGTACCGGTAATAACAACAAGATCAACTGGGCAATGGAAGATAAGCAAGAGATGATCGACATTATAGAAACTGTTTATAGAGGAGCCCGCAAAGGTCGAGGTTTGGTGGTGTCGCCGAAAGATTATTCCACTAAATACAGATACTGACATTTCTTTCGGGCTGCCTTTTTTTGTTTTGTTTTTTTTTAAAGTCTACTTGAATTTATTCTTGTGTATGTGTGTACATATATATATTAAAAGAAAAAAAAAAGCTACCAATCTGTCGACTTTGTGCATATTTTGAATTAAGAGGTTTGAAGTCCATTCGGAAAAGTAGAAGACATGAAGGCTGGAACTGTCGGACTGCAGAAATACCGCAGCTGAATTTTGGGTAGGTTTTTTATTTTTAAATCTGTGCTGTCCTTTTGGTATGATGTATTTTTGTACATAAAAAGCCTGTTTGCAGAAAACAGTTTCAACTGGTTTGGTTTTGTTACATGAATATCTGGCTTTTTTTAAAAGAATAAAGCGAGTTCCACTTATTCACCTTAACTTTCTTTGGCTAATTACATATCAGAATGAAAACAAATGCAATTGGATGCAGAGTCATTAGTGTTAAAGATGATGCTGGTGGCGTGGTCAGCAGCTGAAGAAAAGATGAGCTGTGCTTTCTCTCATCTGACCTCCCTTTCGTCTAATATTTTAACACACACACGTACTTGTGAGACTTGGGCTGGATTCTGCCACAACACGGTGTTCGAAGGTTTCGTTTCTGACAACTTTTGCCTTGTGGTAACGGAGCCAGCTTTGGGGTGGTTTTGGTTTGGTTTTTAACTGGTAGGTGTGTCTAAATAGGGCTTAAGAAAAAACAAACTGGACTATGCATGAAGGAGATTGTCTTGTGACAAACTGGATCAAAGCTAAGGAGAATACGCTCTTCTTGATGTCAGGGATATTTTAGAATGAGTCAGGAAAGTGAAACTTGGGGTCCCAATTTCTGCTGAAGTTAATCTGGTTTACGTGGGTTATTAATTACGAGATTATTCTGGAAGGGACCGCCAACTTCCCAGTCAAAGGTCAGGCTCGGAGAGGTTGCGCAAGGCTGTATCTGGTGTTTTCTGTAAGGATGGAGATTCCACAGCCCTTCAGGAAAGCCTGTTCTGCTGCTTGAGCACCCTCAAAAAAGTTGAAAAAAATGCCAACATTTTGGAGGACAAGAACCACGAGGTTTTCTTCTGCTGCTGCGTCTTGTTGGGGACACATTTGGTAACGAGAATTCCTCATCTGTCTCTTAAGTCCTTAAAACAGGCTGTTTCATCACAATGGGCTCAGGTTAACTGGAATGGGTATACCTGGGTGATATTACCTGTGCGCGTGTGCGCAGCTTTGGGTGGGCTGTGAAGAACAAACGGCCACTATCTGCAAATCCTGAGGTGTCCTTCAGTGCAGGGCAGCTGACGTTCATCAGACCTACAACGTTCTGCAAAGGCCCCTCCGTAATAACGTCACTGAGACGCGTTTTGTAATGTGAAACATTCAACGAAGCGTCAAAACGGCGCGCGCGGATGGAAGGGCTGTCAGAGAAGGATGTTATTCTGAGAACGTTTACGTTAAAAAAAGCCTGAGGTGTCCTTCAGTGCAGGGCAGCTGACGTTCATCAGACCTACAACGTTCTGCAAAGGCCCCTCCGTAATAACGTCGCTGAGACGCGTTTTGTAACGTGAAACATTCAACGAAGCGTCAAAACGGCGCGTGCGGATGGAAGCGCTGTCAGAGAAGGATGTTAGAGAACGTTTACGTTAAAAAAAAGCAACAAAGAAACATGGTTAAAATTTTAATATGAAAATGAGCGAAGTACGTTTTCATACATTGACAAAGTCTGCAAAGGGTTAAGTTTGCGGAGGTTTTGCCTTCCCTGAAACTTAACAGATCTTTTCCCAGTTACAGGAAATAGAGCGTCCTGTTTAGGTGAATAAATTGACATTATATTGCAACATCGTGCAAGCATGTTGGTCTTCACTGACACTTTTTGTGACCGGTGACACTGCCTGTGAGCTTCCAGGTGCCGAACTGATCTCTTCTCTCCCCTGACTGCATCCTCAGTTCAGTGCTGCAAAGAAATGGGGAGTAAGTAGGTCAAGGGGTTTAATTATTCATGACGGTGGTTCAGCATCACGATTTTACGTTGCAGAGCGTTGGATGGCAATGCTAAAGTTATCCTGGCTCCTTCCACCCCGTCTTAGTGCCATGAGAAGGAACCGCTGCTGTGCTCGGGGTGTGCGTGTGCTGAGCCACACGGGGAAGCTGGAGCAGGTTTAGCAGCAGATGTACATAAATTTACACCTGAGAGAACCCTCAGTCAGGCTGGTCAGCAGACCTGAGGGACAGGAACAGTGGGCAGGAGTGCTTGAAGCTGTTTTATTAAGAATGTGTGGCTTCAGTTTACATATTTGGGATTAACCTGCATTACTGCTCACGCATGGCGCTGAGCTGGAACAGCTGCAGCGGCCCTTTTGAAAAAGTGGCAGCACGTGGCTCTCGGCAAGAAGAAATCCAAGGCAATTTGAAATTATCTTTTTTTTAATTCAGTACACTTTAAAATCTGAGTAAATGCAGGTGTGATAAATATCTAAATAATATTTTCATGCTCGGTGCTGCCCATGGTTCAAAACTAAATGGGAATGTGTATAAATATATAAAACACGTACAAATTAAGTTTCTTTACCCTCAACTCTTCAGCGGTGTTTCTGATCCCAGCCTCTGTCATCAGGTCAGCAACGTGCTTCTGCATGTCATCAATGCGCTCACCCATTTCTTCCAGTAAAAAAGTTAAAGATAACTTGCAAATAAGAGCTGTAGGATTTTGCAGATTGTTTTTGTTCTGTGAGGAAAACAAGCAGCTTTCTTCTAGATGCTTTTTACGTATTTATGCGTAACGCAAGGCAAAGCATGCACGAGGTTGTATTATTATTGCAAAACAATCCCACTTGAAGCATTCATGTTCTTAATATTTTCAGATGCCTGCGTGCGTGCCCATGAGTGAATGGGAGGTATTTTAGGTGATACCATACAGTCACCCTACACAATTGGAACACGAGTGCTGCTAAAACATTATCCTTCTCTTGCGCTAAAGCAGACACTTCCCGAGAGGTTTGGAGAAAAAAAAAAAAAAGGAAAGAAAAGCGCAATAAATCTGCAGTTTCAGAACGCCGAGGTCGTTTTGGTCAGTGCATCTAATGAGAAAGCTCCGAGCCTCTTGGGGTCTGAATTTCTCTTTTGGAGGGCTCACCTGCCTGCCTGCGCTCCGGAGCTAAACCCCGCGGTTGATAACCCAGCCGTACGCCGGTTTAGGTGGCGGTTTTGAAGCCGGTTGCTTTTTAAAAGTGTCTCCACAACGTGCCCCCGATTTGATCTGAAAGCCAGGAGGTGGGAGCTCAGGGGTGGCGATGCTGCTGCTACCCAAACCCTTTTTGAGTAAGGGGAAAAATAAAGGGGCTTGGGGGGAAACCCAGCTGATTTTACCGCTTAGCGACGCCCATCGTTACAGCTGGATTTTGGGCAAGAAGCTCGTCCCGGTGTTAGAAAGCAAAGCCCATCTTCCCACGCACACACAGCCCCCGGTGCAGGGCGGGGATCTGGGGGGAAAACCAGGATATTTCTCAGCGTGATCTTTTCGGTCAGAGCCTGGAAATTCT
>NW_009708763.1:0-15297 GCF_000703405.1 Apaloderma vittatum | reverse complement strand
CCAGCCGGTGCCCTGCGGCGCCTGCCAGCCTGGGCAAGCACCCGTCCAGCACCGCGGGTTGCGCACTTACCGAAACCAGCCACCACCCTAGAACGAAACACAACCACAACCCCCTCTCTAGGCCTGGATGCCCCGGATTTTCCCCCCTTGTTGTCAGTGTCAGGTCAGTCTGACGTCTGCCCCCACTGTGGGCTGCTGGCCCTGCCCGCAGCCGGAGGGCCGCACGTAAGGGAAGGGGGGACGCGGCAGCCGGAGAGAAACCGCGTGCGAGGGTGGCACGGCCGCCTCAGAACCCACCCAGCGGTAACCTGCAGGCGTTAGTCTTTGTGCAACAGGTACAGGACACGGGGCTGCTGGCACTCGTGTGAGCCTCTCGGCCTGATTTCGTGCTGAAGCCGTGCTCATCACACCCACTGCGACAGCCTAAAAAAGCCTGATGGTGCCTCATTTCTACCTCAATACACGCCCCACAGCAATTTCAGTTTTTCTAAGGGGAAATGTTAGAATGACATTTTTATAGACAACTTTGCAGAATTCCCTTTCACACCACGTACGCGACACCCAAACCTGAGGCACAGCTATGATCTCCCATCCCTTGTTACACCTCAATCAAAACACACACCCAAATAAGAGATTCATTGTTTGCAATAATTATATATAAAATATGAGGTCAGATGTTTTCCATCATTAGGTTTTGATACGAAATATCTCAGTAATTCAAACAGAATATTTTTTATTTTAAACTGCATAATATAGGCTGACAAGTCTCAAAGGAAAGAGATTCTTACCCAAGTAATGATTTATAAAATGCAGGTGTAGCTCATTGCCATAGTGAAAACATGATTGGGGCATTCACTTATGAATAACGTTTTCAGATTTTTTTTCTTAAGGCAGAGTGCATGACTTCAGAATAAATATTTTATTTGGTATTGTGACTGTCTTGACTTAATCGAGCCGCAAACTCTACTAGCGTTCTTGTAGGCCGCCCTGCCATGCCTTTTCGAAGATAAGGCACCTCATCTTTATTCGACATCACACCAGCTATATCTAAATGAGCCCAGTGAGAGGCAGTCACAAATTCCTTCAGGAAGGCAGCGGCTGTGCATGCTCCTCCAGCTCTGTGGGAAGCAGAAAAATTGTATTGTTCCTACAGCAACACCAACAACACAAACATTAAACGAAGGACCACATGAAGGTTATTGGTACATCTTACCTGCTGTACTTCCCAATGTTACTCAGATCTGCAAGAGGACAGTCTGTTACTTGTTTTGTGTAATGTTCAAAAAGAGGCATCCTCCAAACTCTGTCTCCTGTCAAAATGCTGGCCTGGAAAAGAAACAGTGATACTTTTGTCAAATTTGTCTTTTTCTTCCCCCTCTCCCCATCTCACTGCATTTATAAGCCCTGGTATCGTGCATGCTTATTTTTGTTTAGCTTTGATAGTCTAAAAATCTTCAGCCCAATATAGTACTAGGTATTTGGAAATCTACTGTAAAAAAAAGCCAGTGAATCCTACTTTTTAGGTACTTTAGTCAAAAGGCAAAAATCATAAGCCTGGTTTGGGGTGGTTATTTTGTTGTTGTTGTTGTTTTTCTTGCCAACACAAATCCTTCCCTTCAGAGACATCCTTTAGCCATCACACTTCAGCCACTCATAAGGCCTCTCTGAATTTCGGTCTCATTGTTAAGCAAGATCAATTATCTTTATAACATGAACTACTCACTGTCAGTAGCCCAGTGCTTATGCACATGCAGTAAGTTATCAGAACATGCAGATTTAGATGCTATGCATGCTGTTTGCTCTATGATATTAAACCTCAATAAAGAGTTAGTAACTAATAGTCTAATTATTTACAGTTAAATACAGTACTAACACCATTCAAAATGTAATAACCTATCTTTTGCATGAAGCAAGACTTTCAGTAATGCACTAACTTTTCAATAGCATCAGCTACTACTGAATTACTGAATGATTATAATGATTTAATAATCACACAGATGCCCTACCTCAAAAAGGTGAGTCCAAAGCCAAGATGAGTTTGTGAACACTCCAGTTGCAGCAGACCCCAATGCAACATCCATGGCACCTGCAGAAGCACACCTTTCACGTTACACAACAAAGGCAAAGGTGCAACTGAGCTATTTCTCTGCACCCTGACTCCTCACAGAACTTTCCTTTTTTAATTCCCATTACCAGTAATTTCTAAAGTCTCCAAAAACTCCAGATTTTACTACACTTGCATTTTTAAAATGTTTAAAATGTTCTTAAAACATTTGTATAAACTAATAGGATAAAAGAATTCATAAAAAATATATTCTGTATCTCATGCAACTAGATGTTTTGGTTTTAGCTTGATGTTTCTTCACAATATTTCTAACAAAATTTATTCAGCGATAACTATCTTCTAAAAGAAAAATAAATCTAAATTTTATTGTTTCCATATAGAAAATGAGCAGACTTTTCCAATTTCTAGACTTAGAATTTTCAAGCTGATAGTTTCCCTTTTGTAAATTTCACTTGCATAGATTTTTGCACAGCATATGTGAATTGACTTTAAGTGAAAATAATCCTTATCAAAACACTAAACCATGCCTGAAACAGAGGGATTACATACATATTTATTTCATGTCACAGAACTGCTTCTCTAATGCCAGCACTCAATCCTCAGTGAGAGTAAAAAAAAATAAAAATAATAAAGTAGCTTAACAAAATTATATGCCAAAGAAATTTCTCGAGGAGGTCTCTTTCCTGCTTGCAGTAAACTCCTTTTTCTATCACGGCCTTTACATGGGAATACTTTGATTCAAGTCAGAGATCTTAAAATTGGCTTCCCTTCTGTCTATGGAAATTTTCTACAGCATTGTAAAACTGATGGGACATAACTTACAAGCAGTCATAGAGAATATACAGAAAGATAATTATTTTGCTTAGCATATTCATTAAGCAACACAGTAGACTCCTGCCTGAACTACTCTTCCATGTTTGCTCTCATTTCAGCTACAGTCACTTCACCCATGACAGCTTGTTACTGCAGTTTGTGCACGTACAACGCTGGCTTTAAATTTAAATTTAAAAACCTCTTTCATATACAGCTGTGGAGATAGAACAGTTACAGCACATTTTATTACGTCTGTAAGTACACAAGCTGCACATAAAATAAGAGATACTTCAGCCATGATAACGACTCTCCTATTATCTAGAACCAGGGAAACCCAAACTCGCTTGCACAGTGGAGGAACTGGTGCTGGCTCGGTCAGAGCTCAGGCGCTCAGGAAGCCATTCACAAAAGCAGCTCTTTTGGCCGCAGCGCGGCCAGTGCTGTGCAGACCTGGCAGGATTCCTTCACCACCACACCAGTATCTCGGCATCACACTGCCCCGGGAGTGAGCTCAGAAACTGAAGCGCAGGGAAATACCAAAGCCTGCAGAGACTTTCCTGCTCTTCTCAGTTCCAGCCCAACTTCATTTATGCTGTTGAGTGTGTGCCCTGTGCACCAGCACCCTGCCCAGTCCTAGAGACAGGCTGCAGCTGTACAAGCTGCTGGAGCACAAGCTCTGCTAGCTGGTGTCGTACAGCATGTAAAAAGCATTTCAGTTAATTTCAAATTCAGGTTGGCTTTAGATACATAATGCAACCAGTTCACATGGAGGGTAACAAAGAACTGACTTGCAAAATGAGCAGGGAAGGGAGATGGCTTACCTGTTAATGTTGCAGCATTCACAATAGCCCTTGCATTAAAATTGTGGGCGTAACAGAGGGCATCAGCTAACAGCAGTCTTCCTTCTGCATCTGTGTTATCTACCTTCAGGTGCAAAATCAGTAAAAACAGTTTAACCACTGGAAATATCCCTTTCAATGACTTATTTCTTAGATATTATCTATTTATTTAACTGTCAGACTATAGATGAACTGTCACAGGCACTAGGAACTTCAGTTGATCAAAATTTCCTCAAACAAAAAAAAATTAATAAAGAGTACAGTATTGATATACAGTTATGTTTATAAAATAAGAGCTTATCTGTAGATGAGGTTGTCACCTTTCCGCACTGCAACCTCCTCTGCATGCTGGCCCTCTGTGGTGCTGGCTCCTCAGAAGAGCCTGGAGGCAGGAGAGGTGCCCCAGTGGGGTAGGGGCCGCTGGTTACTATTGCCAGCAAAGCCCCAGGAATCCCAAGGGCTGCATCAGAGCAAGCACAGAAATCTGGCCAACGAAAACCAAATAGGAGGAGAGGGCACCACAAGGAAGCATAGATGCATGCCTGGAAAACTTTCCCTGTTATACTGCCTTCTCTTTGGCAAATCTATGGTTTTGGTAAGAGTGCTGTTTAAAAAAAAAAAAAAAAAAAAAAAAAAAAAAATCAGTAGCCCCTTTGCTACTTTTCCTTTCAGGGAAAACTCACAACAAATTCTGCAAGGTTAGCTGCATCATGTGCTCTGAGCTACCAGCATTTCTTTCCTGCAGTTTTTTTCTTGGTGGGAGAATGTGTGCCCAGCCTTTTCCCTCAAAGCAGAGGGGTGACCAAATGCAGTTTTAGGGGAAGAACCCAGCAGATGAAAGGTGGAAGAATCACAGAAATCCAGACGGAGAGAAATACTGATTAAGCCATTTATTTCTGTGCAAAAGCAGAGGTCCACAGCACAGTGACCTTCAGTAAGTACCGTTTATTCTGTTAGATGAGTATGGAACAGTTTGCATTAAATATGACATACGTGTTTTGGGTACTGACTTGGCAAGCCCCTTTGAACCAACAGACCCTGTGACTGAGATTTCTGATTGTAAGCAGCAGCATGGTAGGGTGAAGGCCTTGGTTACGGCAGCCATTAATACTCTTATGTCTTACTCCAGATAGCATGGAAGTGGCCTGAAGGGTCTGCTGGTAACAATTTACGTGTTTTTCATTCTGTCAGAGAACCTGTATTTATGAGCACTGTAATAACCTCTTGTGCTACAACAAGATTTTCTAGCACGTTCAGTAAATGACCACACTTTTTAGCTTCTCCTAGCAATTTATAAAACATGTCTAATCTCTTCAATGTATATTTATATTTGAAAGAATCATTCAATACCAATTTCTAATTAATAACACACTTTTTAAAAACAACACATTTGCACTGCTTATATTTTTAAGGGTCTTTTGAAACATGTACTCTGACCGCAGTCATGTAACTTGACTGATTAAACCAATTTACTAAAAGTACTTGAAATCCAAGTTTCACATGCATACCTGTATTGTTTTTCCATTCTTGGCTCTAACGACATCCCCAGGCTTGTTTGCCTTACCACTGGGCATATTTTCACAGAGGGGTGCCAAACCTCAAGGAGAAAAAGAAAAAAGCACATGACTAGTTTCTTTCTCAGAAAAAAATGTAGAAAAAAATGCTTAGGAGAAAACACAAACACCTCTTTAAGGAAACAGTACTGTTCTCATCTTGAATTCATGCTCAAAATCCAAATTTTCCTGGTTATTGAAAAACAGATAGTCCAGTTTACTATCGGGAAAATTTCTCTGCATGTTGCACCACCACAGTCTCTCTCTTACACCATTCTACCACTAGGATTTACTTCTACTTTATGCCAAGACGAGTGAGATCAGAGGAATAACAAATACCATCTTTTGTTTTCCATATAGGAATAATTAGTTACATATAAAGGGATTTCTTTCTTTCTGAAATTAAAAACTTTTCCAATTAACACTCCAAGCCATTCAAGCTCTGCTCATTGTAAATAAACCCTGTGTAATGTCAAGAGAGGTCCAAGGACTGCCTACAGAACTCCAACCGCAAGAAGAGCAAATAGAGATTAGCAAAAAAAAAGGGGGTCAGCATCAAAATTTCAACTACAAATGGGATAATGAGATGAAAGGCACTCCACCATTCCTAAGAAAAAACTGCTCCTGGCAGAGTCGTGTGACTTCTGGAATTACGTACACAAGACTTTGGCTCCACTGATTCAGCCCTTCCCACTGCTCAGGCTGAAGTAAAGGCGGCCGTCAGGATGTGGTTCCCTGCCCTCTACTGGTTGAAGCATAAAAGTCACTAATATACTAGATTAGGTCCTAAGGTCAAGGTTTTCAAACACAAAACTTCTCCTAGAATGGATTACATGTTATCACCGATTGGCTTTGCCACGATTCCTGAATCAGCTCATTTAACTTTAGCTGTGCAACGTTTCTGCAGAAAATATAACCATTACTTGTTCTTAAAAAGAGTATCAGCAGACTGGTTTGGTTTGTTTATTCACCGAAGGAAGCAAGAGCTCAGCCCTCCCTCTTCAGCTGTTGCAAACGCTCATGGAAGTAACTCAGGTAACTCCTCTTCATTTTTAATTGCTTGTAGACATCAAGATTCCTTCTTTAAATGAAGGATCATGACTTCTGAAAAACTTGTTGAAAACAAGTTCATTGACAATAATTTCTCTCCTAAAATCTAAAAAGCACACCTTCAGAATTTTAATTTGGTGTTGCAATATTTCATTCAAGCAAGTCTATTAATTTTTTGCTGAGTAAAAATGCAAGAAAGGCTGAGCAAGGGAGTAAGAGAAACAGGTCTGCAAGAGTTCATGACTTTTCTATGAGATCCCTACAACTCCTGATACTAGAAAATTACTGTCCAAATGAAATCTTGTAAAATTACGATTTTTGGACTCTTCACACAAACACACGTACCAATTATGTTAAGAGGGAGATTTAAAGCTGCTGCTGTCACAATGGCTGAACAGACAGTTGCTGCCCCTCCCATATCCGCTCTCATCGCATCCATACCCGATGATGGCTTCAGGGAAATGCCTCCACTGGAAGAAAAAGCACAAGTATCATCCAACATGTAGGAGGAATCTGATGTTCCATGTATTTATAATATTCTGGCCATCAGTATGTTTTATCACCAAATAACAGCAAATGCTAGCGTTGTTTTCAAATATTCCTGCAACACCCTGGTAAGCATCCTGAAAGCAAGGTATCTGGGTTTTCATTTCAGATAAAAATATGTCCCTTAGTTATTTCCTTGTAATTAGGATGCAGGTCATCTGCTGTATCCTAACTCAATGCTCTTCAGAACAGCAGAAGAGCACAAAAGAAGAACAAAACAGTACACTTGTAAAGTCAGCACGTGGAAGAGACTGATAAATACTTCAGTAATGTGACCTGCAAAGCAGTTAGAAGGAATGGATGCAAAGAATGAAGTATTTTCTGTTTCCTCAAGCACAATCTAGATGTCCAGTCACAGACTGCAATTCTAAAAATGTAATTTCTTTACTCAGAGGTTTGCTCAAGTCAAAAAAAAAATAAAAATAACAGATTCTTTGTTTTCTTCCGCCTTTGATTTTCCTCTAAAAAGACCAGGGCATATCAAGTTCTACTTTGTCCAACCACTCAAGCTTGTCTTCTCCTTAAGACAATTTACTCTCTAAGGCAAGTTCACTGGAATGACATTGCAAAATGGGCTGAGCCATGAAGAAGGATCTCCTCGTTGAACATGAACAGCAGGAAGGCACTTCTCCCCCTCTAGTCATTAAACTATTAGCATACATACCTGTCAAATGTGACTCCTTTTCCTACAAATACCAAGGGGGAGTCATTCGCATTAGCACCACCTGAATAGTGAATCTCCAAAAAGATGGGAGGTTCAGCCGAACCCTTAGCTACACTCAGGAATGCTCCCATCTGTTCTGTTGCTATCCAAGATTCAGGTCTGGAATAGAAATATGTATTATTATTATTTTTTTGTATTGGCCACCTAGGCCAAGGTGATTTTGTTTGTTTTTAAGAGGTCACAATTCTTGAAGGTTTGTGCACAAACTATTAATTTCATTTTACTTATTCTGGAAACTGTCATTTAAAACCAACCATTATTACTTTTTCTCGTGAAACAGAAAAATACTTTCTCAGAAGTTGCTGCTTGGGGCTTTTTTGCCTTGTGTAAAAAAACTCCAACCAAACAAAAAAACCAAAATTCATCTACACATTCTGCATCAGGAACATTAAACTTTCACAAGGCTGTAGTCTCTGAAGGCAAGTGAAGTAACAATATTGCAGCAGGTTTATGGTGTAGCTTTGTGATATCAAGATGGTTAACTTCAGGTAAAGTTGATTTCCCTCAGTCTTTGGTTTTTCACCAAAACAGCCTCCAACACTTACAGAACCAGTCAGCCCATTTCCACCAAAAGGCAGTAACTAGAAATTGAGCATTAGCTTTTCAAATTCAATTGGAAGGGCTTTTACAGCTCCATCTCAGCAGTTTTAAAAGCTTAAAAAACCCCAACAACAACAGCAATAAATAGAGGAAGTTTAATTATCACATCCAAACAAAAAAAACCCACAAAGGTATGTATGTTTTCTTCCTCACTTGGGAAGAAAACAAAAGGTATTAAAAAAAAAAAAAAGGTACCTAGTACTTGCCCTCTATTCATAAAGTCTTCATCAGGCTTCCTTTCACAGCACAAGTGTTAATTAAACAGTAACTGACTGCATGACTACTTGGCAGCTAATGATTTTACTGGGTCATAGAATCGTGCTTACTCTGCAAACTAGAAGATTACCTTCTAATAGTGAGAGCAGCTTGCAGTCTGGGCACCCCTCAGACCTTTTTGCCTAACACTTCCCTTGCCTTTGGCATTTCAAGTAGCAGAGTCAAAATGACAGCCAGCTGCAAATTTTAATTTTAACCTGGAAGGTTATCTTACCCTACAGAGGAATCATTTCAGTGGAATTTACCTTATGTGGACCTTCACATTGCTGAAACTTCTGAGCTTCTGTTCAATATGTTCGGCAAATTTGATCGGAGTCACATGATTAGCTGGAGCCTCCATAAGGTATCGAGCGAGGTTCTGACCCTCAGCGTAGATAACACCTTTTTGCCAGGCTTCACTTCCAACGCTAAGCAAAACCATACAATAATCAGGATCATAAACATTTGCAAAAGATGTTGTCAGCATCTATCTGTTTTCTCCTCTTTGAAAATGAGGAATCCCTAATTTGGGGCAATTAAGCATGTCATAGCAATCTTGCTACAAGTAATTTAGTATGAGATCGAAGGTGCATCCAGTTTAGCAGCACACCTCTGGCTCTAGTCAGTGCCAAATGCTTCCCAGAAAGCTAAAAGAATCCTAGAGCAGACAGATGTAAGATTACCTGTCGAATACATTAGGTCCTGTCCTAATCCTTTCTGGTCAGAGACTGGCTTAAATCCTTAACCACAAGGTTTAATACTACATACAAAATTTGTAATCACATTAATTGTTAACAGCCCCAAAAGTTTTTATTTACCATATAAAGCCTCCAATTCTGCTTTTCACTTTCCTGAAGCAGGATTATGTGGTAAGAGTGGAATTTGGATCTCATTTCACAGTGCACTAACACATTTCACTAACAAATGACAGAGCAAACTTTCAAAAAGCTACGTGCATAGGAGACAGGGATGTCTCTCTGGTTACTTTGCAACATAAGCAGTATAAAAATCTCTTATTTTACTGAGACAGAACTGAAAGACTTGTTCCTTTAAAAGGTATTGCAAAGTAGAATAATGCTGTCCCCTTGCTAAATGGGGCAGACAACCTGATGAACAGAGAAGACTGATGTTCTCAATGCCTGCTTTACTTCAGGCTTAATAACTATTAAAGTCTGCTTCCAGACTCCCCAATTCCTTGTGCTTAGTAACAAGATGTGGGGAAGAACAGTCCTACCTACGCAGAGGAGGATACACTTAGGACTGCTTAAGGAAAGCAGACGTACACAAGTCCTCGGTAGCACGCAGGATCTATCTGATAGCGCTCAGGGGGCTGTCTGCCATCATGGCAAGCCTGGCCTCTTTCAGTTTGAAAGGTCACAGTCACTGAATGTGGTCCCTGATGATTGGAAAAGGACAAGTTCACATATTTAAGAATAGCAAGAAGTATATGGGGAACTACAACCAGTTACCCTAGACTAATCCGCTACAAGTTTATTCGGAAAGTAATCTTGGAAGCCATTTCCAGGTACATAAAGGACAAAATGGTCACTGGGAACAGTCGTTACAGATTTATGCAGAGAAAATCATGCCTGAGCAACTTGATTTATGTGATGAAAGGGTGGGCACAGAGGACTTTGGCTTTTAACAAGATCATCATGTAGAATCCTGGCAGACAAATTGAGAAAACATGAACTGCAGGGGTAGACTACAAAAGGGGTGAAAACCTGGAAGAATTGTTGGGCTCAGAACATAGCAGGTACCAGCTGAACAGTTCAGCTGGCAGTTAGCTATGCATGGCATTCCTCAAGGGTTGATACTGAGGCTAGTACCTTCATCAACAACTTGGACAACGACATGTACCTTCAGAAGCTCATGGACAACATAACATTGCAGGGAGGGGCTGAAACGAGGAGGGGAGGGCCACCATTCCTAGGGGCCAGGCCGAGCTGGAGGAACGGAACAAGTGGAACACCGTGAAATTTAGCAAAGACTGGTGTAAAGTCCTGTACCTGAGACAGGACAGCTCTGTGCAACAGTCAGGCTGGGCACTGACTAGGGAGAAAGCAATGCTGCAGAAGAGAATGCAGGGATCCTGGTGGACACATTGAATAGAAGAAGTAAGCAGCATATTACTGCGGTGACAAAGGCCAACCATGTACATGTTTGGATAAGAGCATAGCCAGCATGTTAGGGGAAATACTTATTTACCTCCTCGGCATTTGCGAGGCTACATCCACTTCTAAGTTTCTGAATACAAACCAAACACCGATAAACTGGAGAAATTCCAAAGGAGAGTCCCTAAGCGGGAGTTTGTCTGAAGACAGACACATCTCAGAGCTGCACAATAAGAGGGTAAGAGACTATGGTCTCAAGATTCAACATGAGAAACTGCAATAGGACATAAAGGAAAAAAAAACAAACATTCACCATGACTGCAATTAAGCACTGGCATAGATGGCCCAGTGAGGTTGTACAATTTCCATCACAGGAGATATTCAAAACTGGATGAGACAGAGGCCTGATCAACCTGATTGAGCTTTAAAGTTGTATGTAGCTTCCAGGTTATCTCTTATCCAAGTTGGAGCTGCACTAGGTGACCTCCAGATGTCCTTTTCAACATAAATTATTATATACAAAAGTATCTTCTGGTGTCATAAGACCATCTATGTTTTCAGGAAGTATTTGTTTAGTGTAAATGTGATCAGCTCCCCAACTATATGCTGTTGTTACAAAATGGGAAGAGTGCTGCATGTACCTTATCAAAACATGCTTAAACTGAGAGGCCTTTATTTTATTTCACCAACGTCCTCATACGGAAGGACTTGTTTCTGTATATGGGAAATAATTCCTCTCTACATGACAAAATATCCTATATAGAAGGCCCAGAGTCCACTCTGATAGAGTAAAAGGGGATTAATAAAACTCTGTTCTGGAACCAAAAGCTCTGATACTACTTTCTGCTCTCAGGTAACAGTGTTGTCTGTTTAGAGACCAGAAGCACTCAAGCTTCTCTTCTTGCATTACACTCTGTGAATGAAAATACAGCGAATTAACTACATAAAACATACCCATTATGGTATGTGTCAATTAGCATTTCCTGATTCTCAAAAAGATTTGTTCATTTATGGAATTTGAAATACCTCTGCTCCACAATTTTGGCACACAATACCCACAGAAGTCCTTTTAAATCACTATTATTTACTTATTTAAATTTTTATCATGGGCCTTCTTTTCACTGCACTGGTATTTATTTCCCCATAACCTACAAACATGGCATACTTACAAAGTATATAGAGCAAACACTTAAAAATATACTTGAGATGTGAAATACTTCAGAAAATATAATGCAGTAGGAGCAGTTAAGAGGGATATTGCTGCTACCATTATTCTTTCAGTCTTATGTTTTTCTCAGGCACAACATGCACAGAATTTTATAAATATATTCACATACAGATAAATAAATAGGCAAGCTTTCCTTTTGCCATCACCTTCCATGAAGCTGAGGAGTAACTAGAGGTTTCTTCTTTTGCTTCAGTTCATTGTATTCATGCAATCCAAGGACAGCGCCTTCTGCAGCTGCTTGAGCATCTCCACAGGGGTCTACTTCAACACAAGGGATCTCCAGATCTTGGATCTGTCTACAGCCAACTGAAAAATACAGTACAGAACCAGTAGGCTGAGTATTGCACAGAACAGCAAAATATCTTTTAGAAACTAAGCAGCAAAAGTAAATATATGTGCATACTTAACTATGTGAGCATAAAGTGAATTGGTGATGTTCTCAAGCTTCAAAATAGTATTTAAACAAGCGCTTTTTCAATATCACACTGTTTAGGAAAGTTATTTGATATAAATAACTTCAGTTAACTGTCAGCAGATTGATTTACATGCCCTACAACTCCTTCCTGACTAAGGACAAATTTACATGAGTATCAGTCACAAGTAAACATATTTACCACACCATGCAGTAGGTTTTGCATTTCAGAAACAAAATCATTCCTCAAAAATAGAACATGCTGCACCACTGCAATAGTTTTATACACAAAAAGCTCAAGAAAATTTAAAAACCATTAACCTGCAATAGCTGCACGGATATTTTCTTTGTCTTCATTCCAGTTTTCTTGGTCATTTATTCCAGCATTCTTCTTACCCAAGCCAACTACAACCACACTTGGGAAGTCCTAGATGAAGCCAACACAAATGGATTCACTCTCCTTATTGTTTCAGCCACAGTAGGTTAAAAAGACCTTACTTTCCAAATCCAACCAAGCACAGCATTAAAATGCAGTCAGTGCTTTCTCTGCATTGTGTTTCTTCATTAAGAGCGCCAGTATGGTGCCAAGGTCTTGCACACCCACTCATTTCCCACAGGCATGCAACCGGTTGTTCTGTTGTCCAGTTAATTACATGTATCGCAGCAGATACGGCTTTACACTCAACACAGAGCAAACTTGATCCTTCTAAGGGCAAGCTTAAGAGTCCTCTGAAAGCAGACCCAGCTTTCCAGCTGCAACAAAGGCCAGAACTGAGCTGGAGAAGCGTCACCTTTTTCGGCACAGTACTATGTTCAAGGAAATAAAAATCACTTCAAAGGTTAAGACTATCAGCTCAGCTCGGGAGCTGAGCTGGGATGATTTGCTGGTTAACAAACCAAATCTGCACAGAGGTACACAGCTCGAGAACTTGGGAAAGCAATGCAGCACAGCAGACTAAATTCTCGCCTTATAAGCTGCAAGCAGAAGGCAAAAAAAGAAATAACAAAGACTGAAGAAGCCTTGTAAGAATTAAGTCCAATTTGTGTAAAACTCAAAGTTATATATGTGAACAGATTTCCCATAGCTCTAAAGAAAAATTAGGTTAATCTCAGGCTTTCCCTTCCATCAGAAAGAGCTGCTCTGTCAGATTCTAACAATCAGCTTTCAAACTGCTACACCATAGTAAAGTCTTTTAATCCATAAGATGTTGAAACCAGTGTTACCTTTCCAGAAGATCAGTATTCAAGTGAACATTTTTTAGTTATCACTATTTTACATAGTTAGAAGAGTGTGGAAGCCCAAATTCTACCACTTTGTCTTGCAGGTATTTGCTACTCGCTTCAGAGGCCATTCTGTGTACAGGACAGGGATAACGGGACCTTCAGCGTACTCAACTTCCACGGAATTTCTGAAAGCCTGTCTACCGAGTCCACCGCCACCTCTCTGAGGTATCTGCATGGGAATTTATACAGGGCAGGCAATACTCACTACAAATTGATTTATTTAAAATCATTTCAATATCCCTAGAGTAAGATTCAGTTACTTAGGGTAGGGTTACTTAGACAGGGACACCTAGTGTCGAGTTATATGTCTGCCTAGCTTCTCAGTACTATTCCGAAAAGGCACAAATTGTACTGCATTTGCCAGCTCCGTGTAGGTGCATTAGAGGTATGAGGGCTTCTCAAAGGGCTTCAGAAGCCTAACTTTAAGCAGGTAAATCCTCATCTCACACCGCTGTGCTATATCATGTCTGTGCAGCCAAAAGTCAAGCTTGAAGAACAGTTCCATATCTTGTTTTCAAGAACAGGACTTGAAAAAATTCTGATTAAAGCCTATGATGGGACAACATCTTGCGTTAGAACCATCATGCCTGGAAAGTCTTTGCATGAATCAGTACACGCTCGTGCACTCGCTCCTCCTGAACAAGGGAGGCACACTAGAAGATCCAAAACTGATCCAAAACCACTGTGCTTCAGCTCATTCAATAAGCAGCTATTCAGAGCACCCCACCCCTGGAGCAGATCTCTTCTCACAGGTAAGGGAGAACGTGGCTGTGCAAAAGGCCATGTAAATGCAGGGAGTGTGGAACAGGGGGTTTCAAAAAGAGCCACATCTTTTGTCAAGAGGTGTAAGGGGGGTTAGGAAGAGCAAGGCATTCATACAAGCACAGCAGTGAACTCGCCTTAAGATGTCAGGGCAAACCTCACCCATTAATCAACATCCACATGAAAATTCAAAGTTCATACCTGGTGCAAACCATGGAATATGCGTGTTTTGCCTTTCTTCAAAGGTGGCCCACACCTAGGACACAGGAAAATTCTTTCAGTAAAAAAGTCTTTATGGGTGATAAATCTTATGGTGCTACGTCCACTCCACCACCACACAGCGCTCCTCAGCACTGCACTGGGACACTTGGCTCAGTGCTGATTCTCAGAAAATTCTCCCGTGAATATTCTGCGTTTCCTCAGTGCTTGGTTTTTCCCCAGGAGCTCCCCAGTAGAAGCAAATACCAGTCCAAGAAGTGCTATGGATACAAACACTAATAACGATAAAAAAATATAAATCATTCTTATTGGTGTCTGCAGGTACTTTAACCCATTCAGAAGTTGCCACGCACTTACACAGACAGAAGCTCTCTCAGCTTTCCAGACACAAGCCTATCGAAAGCATCTCCCGCACTAGTGAATTGGGCAGAACCTTCATCCTTCTCTCTTGAGTAGATTCCCAGAACAAGACCCTAGAAAAGGACACGAATTAATATACACACCATGACGTGCAGAGCCCTGTCTAACAGGCAGCACACACACCGCTCAAACTGTAGCTACTGGGGTGTATTCGTCTCAGTGTATGGATTCATCTAACTTGATGCACAGAGCGCTGCTTTGGTAAACCAGGACAAACTACTGCAACTACTTTCAGGCGTGACAAAGACAGGAGGGATACTGTAACTGAGACAATAATAGTTTCGGCTGGCGCTTAGGCAAAGGTTGTTCCAATCTGCCGTGTGAAAGCTCAGGAGGGCTCCCCGCAGCTCTCCAGCCGGGTGCGTCCCGCAGGAACGCAGGGAGGCCCTCGGCGGGGCGCCGAGGTGCCGGGG
>NW_009708762.1:8037-9886 GCF_000703405.1 Apaloderma vittatum | reverse complement strand
ATGCCCACGGGAAGGCACTGCAGCCATGCCAGTCCCTCGGGGTGCCCTGCCCAGCCCCTGTTCAAGGGAGGCTGCCCAGCCGCCCGCCTGGCTCCTCTGTCCTCCTCACTGTGATCTACGGGCTCCCAGTTATGGCTCCATCCCAATCCCTTATCCCAGCTTATCCGCCTCTGACCTCCTTTTAGGACAGTGCAGCTGATGTTAGGGATTTCAGAGTGGTTCTTTGCGCTGTTCAAAAGAGGGCAAACGCAGGGGGACACGGGGCAGCAACACAAGTGGAGAAAAGGGTTTAAAGGACTAGAGAGTAGAAAAGATCATGTGAGCGATGGGGTGGGGCAGGCAAGGCTGGATTTGGACTTGTCATTTAAGCTTCCTCAGAGCTGACCCCAGTGGTAGGTGGATGTGGGCAGAGGGATGTGACCGTGGGCAACACAATGACATAAGCAAAGAGGCACTGCATCTCGCACGGGTCCTGCTGCTAAAGACCACTTTAATGGGGTCCTGTTCCTCTCTTCCCCATGGAAGCTGCTGGGGCATGGCCAGGGCACTGCTGCAAAGGAAGCTCGCAGCTGCACGGGCACGGTTCTGGAGGAAGTTCCCGTGGTGTGTGCCAGATGGTGTGAGGAGCGCTGCCAAAGCGGTTGATGGGGGATCCCAGCCCAGATGGACATGGTGGAGGGCCCTGCACAGTCTCCAGCAAGCCCTGATGTCACTGACTGAAACTCCCCAGGACGGGAAGCTCTTGCTGAAACTTCAGAGCAGTGCGATTCCCTCACACCCATGTGGTTTCCACCCATCCCATGACATGGCGTTTAGAGCTGACTTCAGCTTACTCCAGCCTGCTTCTTAGCTCCCCTCAGTGCTGTGATGTGTTAACTGCAGCACTCTCCCTACTGCACCCCCTCCCCACCCAGTGCTTAGCCCCTGAGCCAGATGCTCACACACACCGCAATGTGGTTCTGGCTGGGGCCCTGTGGTTAACCCCAGCCCAGCCTCCACACTGAGCTTCTCCTGAGTCCGGCCCTGCTCAGTGTTGAGTGAATCATCTGTGGGAGCCGGGGGAGGAAAACCTGGTGAGGGTGGAGGGTGACACGTCCGTTGCTGCTGCTTCCTATCCCAGGGGAATGCAGCCCCCTGGCATCACATGGCCCCACAGCTGGGGGAATGAGAAGGTGGGATTGAGGGGGTGAGATATTCTGGCTGTTCTAGAGCACAAACTTCAGCAAGAGAAGCTCTTTTAAGTGGCCATCCTCACCCACAAGCATGTTTTTCAGTTCAGATTTAAACAGGCACCCCAAAACACCAGGTTTCTTCACCCTCCTTATCCAACAGAGATACCTCCCAGCCTCATCTACTTCCCAATCTCAGGAGTGAAGCGGAGGGTAGGTAGCTGGACCCAACCTATTTGAGCAGTGACAGGTCCCCTTTCTCTTCAGAGCCCCTTCTCCTACGTCTGAGGCACCACAGCCTTCAGCAAGATGGCTCCTCAGGCTGCTGGCTCCCATCGTCTCAGCACAGCCTGACCCAGCAGCTCACAGGGGTGATGGGAAAGCCGAGCCAGGCACTTGGCTGGGGGGACACGGCTTAGGGTCTGTGAGAGCTGGGCTGGGGCACTGGAGAGGGGCTGAGGGTCCCCACGAGCCCACTGCCTCTGCCCTGCCGAGCTCTGCCCCAGGCAGCCGTCGCTGCACTGGCTCCCTGCCCAATGTGTAGGGCAAAGCAGCCGCTCGCTGCCTGGCCCCAGCAGGCACCATCCTCTCCCCCCGGCAAGGGGAAGGGAGATGTTAGGAGTTGGCGCCCTGTCCTTGGTGCTAGGGCCTGGGGGCACCTCCTGGCTGCGCCAGCTGAT
>NW_009708762.1:0-7966 GCF_000703405.1 Apaloderma vittatum | reverse complement strand
AAGCCATGAAAACATGTGGCACTCAGGGGTGGCGCAGGGAGAGAGGGAAAGAGAGCTCCCAGTTTGTTATCTGCAGCAAAGGGACAGAATAAACTCAAATAGATAACAAGTCGCTGGACAAAATGTGGGTAGATCCCCACAATCTGGGTTTTAACAGCAGTTTCTAAAATTCCTTGAGCCAGTAGTTCTAGCTCCATCTCCTAAGGTCACTCTTCCTTGAACTCCCTTCTTTCTCTCAGTGTCTTGTCTAGACGTTAGAAGTGTTGGCACCACATCCTGGTGCTTCTCAGAACTGAATGTGATCTCTCCTCTCCTCTCCTCTCCTCTCCTCTCCTCCTCTCCACAGATTCACCATGGCAGTCGAGAGGATCCATGCCCGTGAGATTCTGGACTCTCGTGGGAATCCCACTGTTGAGGTAGACCTGTACACACAGAAAGGTACGTGGACAAGTATGAGAGATGGAGGGGAAGTCCTGCCCCCCCCAGTAGAGTTGGAGTTGCACAGCCACCTGGCACACTCTGCCAAGAGGACAGAGGGTCTTCTCTGGTAAACCCCTGGCAGAGAGCGAGCTAGGCAAAGAGGAAGAGACCAAAACTCTGCTTGTGGCTCTGCTTGTGTATGTGCGCAGTGACTCTGCACACATGCCTGGGCAAATCATGACAAGACAGCTGGCTGCCATGTATCTGAGTTGAGCTGTGTGCCTGCTAGTAGCAAGGATGGAAAATTTAGCTAACATATTTACTTTCTTATCCTATCCCCATGATGCCCTCATGCAGCTGTAGTTTTACTCCTAAGACATGGTATAAGTTTGGAAGCACATCCATGGCCATGCTCATGAGGTGGGGTAGGATTTGTCCCCAAGATCTGTGTGCAGACAAGTATGTGCACTTGTCTCAGCTGGAAGAGCTGCATCTGTCCTGAGCCCAAGCTGAGGCAGGAGGAGCAGTGAGGGATCAGAGCAGGCATCTGATTAATCTCTTCCTTCTTCACCGAGGCAGAAACCCAGCTCCAGTCTGAAAGGGAGGAAGCCACTGGTGTCTGGGGCTTGGGCTTCCTCTGAACCAAGAAAAGCGCTGAGGAGACAGACTTCTACCCGTCTGTAGTTCTGGGAACGGTGTGCCACATCTTTGGGTGCCTGAGATCCAGGCTTCTCTGTCTGGAAGCCCTGGGTGCATTTACTTCTGCCACCATGGTGCTCCACCTCTGAGAAGACCAGCCAAGGGCAGCCAGCCAGCAGGGCCATTCATTTGCACAAGTGGTTGCCACAGCCTTTCCCTCAAAACCATGAGGCTTTTCCTGCCTTCTCACCCTCTGCTCATCTCATACTCTTGTTTTGCTGTTTCCCAGGCATGTTTCGAGCTGCAGTCCCCAGCGGTGCATCCACTGGTATCTACGAAGCGCTGGAGCTGCGAGACAACGACAAGTCGCGTTTCCTCGGAAAAGGTGGGGAGATGCCTGCTCTGCACCCAGCCCCTGGGTTGCCTGTGTGTGGGGCTCCCCTGGAGGGTACCACTCATCCACTGGCATGATGTGGATGTGTCCCATTGCCCTCAGGGAGACCACAGAGGCACAGAGCTAGCGTAAAGTGAAAGATCAGGCCTCGATCTTCCCTCACTGTCTCCCTCTCTCAGACTCTCTGTTGGGTCCTTTCCCTCCTTCTTTCCACTCTCCTCTTTGCCTCACCCTCTCTCTCTCTCTCTCTCTCTTTCTTTCTTTCTCTGTCTCTTCCCTTCTTTAGGGGTCCTGCAGGCCGTGGATCATATCAACAGCACTGTCGCCCCCGCTCTCGTGGGCTCTGTAAGGATTTCTCTTTGTTCTCCCTTGTCCAATGCTTACTCTGGTCCGTCTCTGTCCCCTGATTTCTGTTTCTGCCTCTCTTCATCTCACCGGGTTAACAGACACAGTGATGCTCTCTGTGAACCTGGGCACACCCCTCCTGCCCTCCATGCCTGTATGTGTCCACAGTGATCTTTTCTCTGGGCAGAAAGGATTTAACACTACCTGGTCTACTGCAGCACCTGTACCACCTAGCTAGTTTCCTTGATGCTCCCCATAGAGGTCTCCCCCTCTTTCAGATGTGCTCCTTCTCAAGCACTGAACCTCATCCACATGTCTGTGGCCTCACACCTGGTCCTCCCACCCAGCACTTAGAGCGTGATGAGCAATGACCATGCCATGCAAGGTGTGGAAGCCCCCCCGCACAGCCTTGCTGAGCAGTGGTGTCACATTTGCAACCTGTTTACGCCTGAAGACCTGGAGCCTGCTCTGAGGAGAGCCTGTGCTAAAGCCACACATTACATTCTGTGCAGCTTGGAGCGGGGTCTGGTTGGGAGCCTTGTTCTCTCTACCCCCGAAAAATACCTGGCCTGGTGGAGGGCTGCCTTGCCTCGGGTCTAATCCTGCTCCCAGGGACGGCTCCATCCAGTCTACATTTGCTTGCTTAGGTTTGAGCATGTATTGTTGTTGTGCATAGCTTCTGTGTGGCCACAGCACCACAAAGCTCCCTGGAAGCTGCCAAAAGGCTGGGTAAATCCTCAAGGGAGTCTGGTGTCCCCAGCCATGTGTGGACTTGCCTGGGCTGCAGCTCATCCGCTCTCCAGCGTCGGTACATCTACACTACACTGCAGCAACCTCATCGTGGTTACTTAAATTGACTATATACCAAGGCACTAGTTTCCAGAGCTTTGTGTGTATATGTTCCCCCACAAGCTAAAAAGGTCCCTCTACGCTCAGCTTCTCCATCAACGCCTCCTTTCTCGCACACCGGAGCCAACAGCTCTTCTCAGCCTCCCCTTCTCAGGAGCTGTTTCTTCCTTGCAGGGCCTGTCGGTTGTGGATCAAGAGAAAATAGACAATCTGATGCTTGAGATGGACGGCACGGAGAACAAATGTAATTCATTCCTCTTTTTTGGCCTGGGAAGTAAAGAGCATGGGAGGCTGCAGGGCTGGAGTGGGGGGCACTGTCAGAGCTGTGATGAGCCCAAGGCTGGGCTGGCAAGGGCACCTGCTGGGCAGGACCTTGCTGCCTGAGAAACCTAACTCCTCCTTGGTTTTGCCCACAGCCAAGTTTGGCGCCAACGCTATCCTGGGAGTTTCGCTGGCCGTGTGCAAGGCAGGAGCTGCAGAGAAGGATGTGCCCCTGTACCGGCACATTGCTGACCTGGCTGGCAACTCCGATCTCATCCTTCCTGTGCCAGTAAGATTCCTCTGTCCTTGACATGCACCTTCAGAAAGTTCAAAAGACACTTCAAAGGGTGTGTTGGGAGGTAGAGAAGGAAGGGATATAGGACTGAAACATCAGCTGAGTTCACCACACTCGTCAAGGAAACAAGCCAAGGCCTGAGATTTGACAGGTTACAATATGGAAAAGAGGAGCCCGAGGAGAATATGGTAGAGGCCTCGGTGGGGGTTGACTGAGGATCTCACTCGTAGCACAGGATACCAGAGGGCATCATGTGAACCCTCTGGGGGGCACAGTTCAAAACAAGGGCATATGGGTCTTCACAGCAGGTGGAGCTGCCCTGTGAAACTCCTTCACAAAAGGTGTTGTGGATGCTAAAATTTTCTCAGAGTCAAGGAGAAAGGTCCTGGAAGAGAGATTGGTGAAGCATTGCTGATAAACACAGATAAACACAAAACAGATAAATGCGCACAGCTAAGGAGATCTCTGAGAGAGAAACAGGTGGGAAAATCCTCTCCAGTCAGTTGCTTTGGGCCACTAGTGGAAGGAAGACCCCTGGGCTTCTGTGCCTGTGGTCGGGTGTGCCCATGTAGCTGATGTGTTATGCTGCCCTGTGGGATGTGGGGCGAGTGGGCATGGTGACTCAACTGAGAGCCTCCTCTAGGTGGTGCCAAGACCAGTTCCTTCAGCTCTCGTTCTCTTGCGGACTCTTCCAGGCTTTCAACGTGATCAATGGAGGTTCCCACGCAGGCAACAAACTGGCCATGCAGGAGTTCATGATCCTGCCTGTGGGAGCGGAAAGCTTCCGCGATGCCATGCGCATTGGGGCTGAAGTCTATCACAACCTCAAGAGCGTCATCAAGGAGAAGTATGGCAAAGATGCTACCAATGTGGGTGATGAGGGAGGCTTTGCCCCTAACATCCTGGAAAATAGTGAAGGTGAGAGCCCTGCAGAGATAGGGTATCCCTGCCTGCAGTGCTGGGGCTCCCTGCACCCAGCTCACAGCATTCCAAAATGATTAGTTCAAAATATGATGCCTTAGCATCACTAACTTCCTGTGTAACGGAATGGTTTCTAAATTCCTTGTCCCTGGGGTGGCCTTGATCTGCCACAGCCTCTTCATACATATGTGTGCACACTTTTCTAATGCATTCCCAAAACTCGTCTCCAAGCTGTGGGATTGTGTTGTAATTCCCCCTTGTCCCTTTGGACATGGCCTCCACAGCTCCTTGGCATGTTTCTCTTCTGCCCTGGACTCCCTTCCACCTCTTCCATCACACTCTCACTGTGTCAGACTCTCAGTGTCTCTCAGGACCTTTCCAGGGGAGGTTCCCACTGAAACGCAGAGTTCTTCTGACTGCAACTCTCCTCCTCCCAGCTCTGGAGCTCCTCAAGGAAGCTATTGACAAAGCGGGCTACACAGACAAGATTGTCATTGGCATGGATGTGGCAGCCTCCGAGTTCTACCGAGATGGCAAATATGACCTTGACTTCAAGTCCCCAGATGACCCAAGCCGCTATATTTCTGCAGATGAGCTGGGCGACCTCTACCAAAGCTTTGTACGTGATTATCCAGGTGAGCTGCTGAAGTGCTTGGCAGTAGGGAATCAGCACTGGTGTGGCATACTTAACAGGTGCATCCCTTCTGTGTTTTTGGGATGAGAAGGGTGGCAGCTCTGTCTCATATCTCTTCTGTTGTCCCTTCAGTGGTTTCCATTGAGGATCCCTTTGACCAAGATGACTGGGAGGCCTGGTCCAAGTTCACAGCCAACGTGGGGATTCAGATAGTGGGAGATGACCTGACAGTGACGAACCCCAAACGCATCGAGCGAGCTGTTGAAGAGAAGGCCTGCAACTGCCTCCTGCTCAAAGTCAACCAGATTGGATCTGTCACAGAGGCCATCCAAGCGTAAGTCCAGCCCACTGCCCTTGTTTTCCTGTGAAAGAGTTGGTGATGAGTCACAGCAGGGTGTCACGCTATCCACTGGATGAATAGGCTTTTGTCTCTACCAGAGTGTAAGATGCTGAGGGTGGGAGGACAGGGTGCCTGGATCTCACCCTGTGCAGGTGGTGGTTGGAGGGAGCTACTGACTGCATTTCTTGCTTCTCGTAGCTGCAAGTTGGCCCAGGAGAATGGCTGGGGTGTGATGGTGAGCCACCGATCTGGGGAGACTGAGGACACCTTCATTGCTGATCTGGTTGTAGGACTGTGCACCGGGCAGGTAGGTGAGACCCAGGCCACGCACAGGCCTGGATGAAAGCAAAGGAGTGTGAAGACAGGATCCCCTGCCCTGCCACAGGAAACTGGTGAAAGTCGTAACAGTGTCTTACAGTGTTTGTTTTGGGGAATGATTTACAGATAAAGACGGGTGCTCCCTGCAGGTCTGAACGCCTGGCTAAATACAACCAGCTCATGAGGTAAGGGGCTCCAGACATGGGAACACAGAAGAAAGAACTTGGGGGAGTGACTAATTGGGAGGGGAGAAGCTGAAAGCCCAAGGGTAAATGGGGTTTGTGGGGGAAACGTTAAGAAGACAAGGTGCAGAGATGACAGCAGGATCCCGGGGAGATCTCCAGAGCAGACTCCTTCCCTCCTCCTTGGCATGAGGGTGCAGCCCCACAGGCACAGCAGCTGGGAGGAACTGAGCTCCTCTGGCCCATGTTAGCTTCTTGCTGATGCACCGTCTCTCCAGCATGCTGGTGCCTCTGATGCTCCCTCGCAAGGGCCTGACGTGTGCTGTCTCTCTCTCTCCTGCAGGATTGAGGAAGAGCTTGGCGACGAAGCACGCTTTGCCGGACACAACTTTCGCAACCCAAGTGTTCTTTGAACATTGTTCCCAGGGCACAGCCACCCTTCTGCTCTTTCCCACCTCACAGACTCTGAACCTCCTTCCCTTCACTGCTCCCTTTTTTGCTCTTTCTTCCCCCTCCTCCACTTGGTTCCCTCTCACCTCAAAACCCCTCGAGTTCAGGTGTCCCAGGCTAGATATACCCAGGTGAAGGATGAGAGAGAGGCCTACACCCTGTCCCTTGCTTTGGAGTCATAAGCATTTCTGGATCTAGGCATTGTGTGTCTTTGTTTTTTGTGCAGGGCCGCGTCCGAGCCACTCTGTCCATGTGTTAGACTACGGGAGCATGCTGCCCAGTGTGTTTCCCTTCTACGCCGAAGCATGTGCAGTGAACATATGTGCGTCAGCTGGTGTGTTTGGACAAGTGTTGCACCTGTAGTTGTGTCCGGATGAGGGTCGCCAGTGGCTCGCTCTTGTTGTGCATGTGTGTAGGTGTATGTGTACCGGCCTACGGTGTCCTTGTGCCCCAGGCGTGTGTTCATGCTGAGTCCAGGAGGGGATCTGAGTGTCCCCTCCTTCTACTGCGAGTGCTGTGCTGTGTTGGGCTGTGCTTGCCGGCAGCTTCGCGTTGAAGTGCACTGCTGTCCCTCACCGGGTGTGCGTGCGGGTGTGCGTGCTGTCAGACTCCAGGTCAGCCCATAGTACTGTGGGGCGATATATTAAAACACATCCGTAAACAAAACCACGCTCTCATTTGCTTCTCGTGACCTTTTTCTCTCTGTTCCCTTCTTTCTTGCACTCCTATCACCCTCTCCTCACCCATAACGTCTGCTTCACCTTCTGGACAGCCCATGCTCAGCTGAGTGACCAAGTACAGATCCCTAAACTCAATTAAAATGTATTTCACACCTGAGTTGCCTGGCTTGGCCTGATGTTTCTCTCTACACACCAGTGTTCGGGAAATGGGGATATTTTGCCATCAAAGCAGGAGAGGCTCATGCAGAAAGGTAACCAAAACAAGCAAAGGGGACTGGCAACGGAAAAGGCTCAGGTACCCTCACCTTCTTTCACAGCTTTGTCCCACAGCCAGACTGCTCTGTTGGCCACCCAGCTGGGGAACATAGAAGGGATGGCAGATGCCCCCACCCTCTCCACCAAACCCTGTCACATGAAGATCTGCTGTGCAGGGGTTTTAATTGTGCCCTCCACTGATGTAAAGACGTCAGGGTGAGAGCCACGTGCTAGCTGTCTGCTGTACTCAAATGATGGTATACTGCAACTGGAAGTCTTTGGAAGAGAAAAAGCTGATCTTTCTCCACCAAAAAGGACTTGCAGAGCAGTGAATGGAGAGGTAGGTGGATTGTCAGTCTCTCTCAGCTCCATCTTGTTTCACAGGGGCAACACAGCACTACTTGGGGAAAGCAGCCGGTGCCCCAGCGGGCTGAGTGCCAGCACACCCCAGCGCCTGCTCGACTAAGTTATTCTGGACTGACTCCAACGGAGGTGGGAAGCTGTGGTGTGCCACTGCGAGAAATCCAACCCAAGCTATGATGGAGAATAAACTCCCACCACTATCGGTCGTGTCAGTAGCCCCTCTGTGTACTTGGGCACAGTCAGGTCCTGCAAGCCTCCTGCCCCACTTCACTGCAGGAAATCTCCAGGCCCTCGCTCAAGCCCTTCTGCCATGTCTCCTGTGATAAGCAATGACAACGGCAAAGACTGAGGTTGCTCAGCAAGCCCCAACCCCCCTCGACTGTGTCCTGATCAAAACACAAAACTTTAAAGCACTGGCCTTTCACTGCTGATTCTTTACTAAATAGCACAGAATAGGGAGTAAGTTGAAGAAGGGAAGACAGCCCCTAAAAAAGGGTGACAATGTAAGGGTAGGGGCAGGATCAGCAGCAAATACAGAACCAATCTCGGTGGAAATGAAGAGTCTGTGTCCGAGCTGCAGGCCGCCTCCGGCCCAGGCCCCCTGTGAAGCCCCTCCGCTA